>NC_057808.1:340647956-340650785 GCF_018294505.1 Triticum aestivum | reverse complement strand
GGGGAGCGGCGGCGGTGGCGGTGGTGCGACGCGGGGCGGGGCGAGCGGCGGCGCGTGCAGCGGGGCGGCGAGATGCGAGGCGGCGGCGCATCGGCGGTGAAGCGAGGAGAGAGAGGGGGTCCGAACGCGGCTTTATAAAGAGGAGGGGGAGGCGGTGGCTTGCGGAAGGGGGCAAAGAGCCCGGCCTCGGCACGGACGCCGAGGTCGGCGCGGCGGCGTGCCGTGGCGGCGGCAGACTCCCGAGCGGAGTCCCGCTCGGGGACGGAGACGAGGAGGTGGGCCGGCTGGCTGGGCCGCGGCCCAGTTCGGTCCAAAAGGAGTATTTTTTATATAACATTTTTTAACACACAACAACCATAAAATAAAACAACAAATATTAAAAATTATATATAGCATATTATATATCAAAATTTTCAGAAAAAGATCCTCTAGAACATGAACATTTTTTTAGAGTCAAATAAAATCCACACAAAATTAAATAAAGCAAAGAGTGCTACAGCTCTAATAAAATCCAATAAAAATCATTTTGAAAAAAACCAAAATGATTTCAATTTTATTTCTCTCCAATTTTCTGATGTAGGGAATCATTTTACCCTAATTTCCATATATTTTGTTTTTGGAGGAAAATAATTTGAATAAAACCCAAATAACTCCAAACTGAAAATAATTTCCAAAAGGGGCTTTAAATTTGACTCTTTGAAATTTCCAACTCATATTTCATATAATTTGAAGAAGTCATTTTATCTTCTCTCATGAAAATCATTGAGTTGCTTGAAGTTCTGAATTTGAAATATTTTCAAATGAAATTCAAATATTTTCAACAACCCTTTTCATTTAAATAAATGGAAGAAGTCATGTCATCTTCTCTCTAGGGTTTTGTATTTGAAAAGAATTTGAATTCACGGAGATCATAAATGCAAAATGAAAGTTTGGGAAAGTCCTTTTATTCCCTCTCATTTAACTTTCAAAAGTTTCAAATTTCACTCACTCTCAGTCAATCAATCACACAACAATCAAACAAACAATCAATCAATCTATTAATATAACATTCCAAAATTTAGAATTTTGGGATGTTACAAACCTACCACCCTTAACATGAATCTCGTCCTCAAGATTCATAGAGGCTAGAAAGAAATAGGTTAGGTTTGGGGGTCTTCTCAAAATCCATCGATCGTCTCCGGGGTCTCGGATGCTACCACCCTTAGAAACATGGTTACAGTTCCATCAAAACTCATATACTCCATCCATTATTCTTGACAGTGTTGGTCTCCTCTGATTCTCGAGAAAATTCCTTTTCTGGGCTCTTCTAGTAGTGGCATAACCTTTTCCTCAATACTTCTGTCCTTTCTTCTTGGTAGGATTCTTCCGAAACTGGATCTTCTGAGCTGACGGGTCTGGCGCCAATACTAAACAACTATCGACATCTCATGGTGGTCAACCATTTATGGTTTCTCCTGCAGGAAATGGGTCTGGGTTGAACCTCACCGTATATCCTACGATTGGCAAGAGCTGCCTTGTACAAGGGAAAAATACTTATACCATTCTATGGTTCAAACAAGGTTTTGATCGTCGTCTCTCTACTATAGGTAAGTCACTGATACGTCTCCAACGTATCTATAATTTATGAAGTATTCATGCTATTATATTATCCATCTTGGATGTTTAATGGGCTTTACTATGCACTTTTATATTATTTTTGGGACTAACTTATTAACCTAGAGCCCAGTGCCAGTTTCTGTTTTTCTCCTTGTTTCAGTGTTTTGCAGAAAAGGAATATCAAACAGAGTCCAAACGGAATGAAACCTTTGGAAGAGTTATTTTTGGAACGAAAGCAATCCAGAAGACTTGGAGTGTACGTAAGGGAAGCAACGAGGAAGACACGAGGCAGGGGGCGCGCCCTCCACCCTCGTGGGCCCATCGTGGCTTCCCTGACCGACTTCTTTCGCCTATATATATCCATATACCCTAAAACCATCGGGGAGCAGAATAGATCGGGAGTTCCGCTGCTGCAAGCCTCTGTAGCCACCAAAAACCAATCGGGACCCTATTCCGGCACCCTGCCGGAGGGGGATCCCTCACCGGTGGCCATCTTCATCATCCCGGCGCTCTCCATGACGAGGAAGGAGTAGTTCACCCTCGGGGCTGAGGGTATGTACCAGTAGCTATGTGCTTGATCTCTCTCTCTCTCTCTCGTGTTCTTGAGGTGGTACGATCTTGATGTATCACGAGCTTTGCTATTATAGTTGGATCTTATGATGTTTCTTCCCCTCTACTCTTTTGTAATGGATTGAGTATCCCCTTTGAAGTTATCTTATCGGATTGAGTCTTTAAGGATTTGAGAACACTTGATGCACTACAAAAAAAAGACACATCCGTGACATTTTGGGCCGAACGAATTTTTTTTCTGTCATACATATGACACTTCTATGACGATAATTGTGACAAAACCCGGTATCATCATAGATGTGGTGGGCTCCTACTTCTATGATAAAAAATCATGACAGAAAATGGGCTTTTCGTCCTGGGCGGGCCGGAGAGGCGGCTGCATGACATTCTTTGGGCCGTCCATGACGGAAAAAACCGTGGTAGAAGCGAGGGCGAGGAAAATTTCGGGGAGTTCCTGGTTACGGTGGGAGGTCGGGGGCCGAGCGATGCGCGTTTCTCTCGTACACGTACGCGCGTGTGTGCGAGGCGTTGGCTCTAACTGAACCCGAGCGAGGCGTTCGGCTCTAACTGAACCCGAGCGATTGCACTACAGGCTACGCGTTACTGAACCCGAGCGATCGATCGATGGCTGTTAACTGAACCCGATCGAGCAATTCCTTCGCT
>NC_057808.1:340628382-340647268 GCF_018294505.1 Triticum aestivum | reverse complement strand
CCCGTTTCGACCGTAGGAGGTCCGTTTCCTCCGTTTTGCGGTACGCCACACTCCTCCCGATCAACAGAACCCCCGTTTCGACCGTAGGAGGTCCGTTTCCTCCGTTTTGCGGTACGCCACACCCCTCCCCATGAACACGACGCATTCCGTTGCCTCCCCATGAACACGACGCATTCTGTTGCCTCCCCATGAACACGACGACGATGCTGTTTCTCCGTTCCGACCCAGCCATGTACACAAGCCCTGGCCGTACGTATGCGCGAGTAGGCGTTCGAGACCCCGCCCGTATGTACACATACGTGGCCGTATTTTCTTTCTTGCACCCTGGCCGCTGTACGTACGTGTACATGCTACGTGCGCGCCTCTACTACGACACGTACGCGCCTCTACTACGACACGTGCGCGCCTCACGACCAGAATGGCAACGCTACGTACGCTTCGACCAGGTGGGTCCCGACTGTCAGGCACTTCCTTGCCTGCGAAGATGTAGCTGGTGGGTCCCAGCAGTCAGGGGGCGAATCATTTTTTTGTTGCCCGAACGCACTTCCTTGCGTGCGAAGATGTAGCTGGTGGGTCCCAACAGTTAGGGGCAAACATTTTTTTCACGAAATACGGTGGCCCGTCCGGTGGGTCCCCGCTGTCAGGTGGAGGAATAGTTATTTTGCACGTAATAAGGAGGCACTTCCTTGCTGCGGCCGTGGACCCAACTATCAGCCTCTCCACGTACAGTCCACGTCCGATGGAAGCCGTTCCTTGACCACGTTGACCACGCCGCGCCGAGAGCACCAGGGCGGTGGACGACGGCGAGGCCTAGGAAGGGGACGACGCGGAGCCGGGAAGACGCGGCAGTGGATGCCCACTCGTAGAGGAGTACGAGGGTTCACTGGTTCGCTGCGGTGTGAGGCTGCCGTTGCCGCAGAATAACAGGGGGTGTGGGTGAGTAGAGGGATGGCCTGGCCAGCGGTGGGAGTAGTAGGGGGCGGTGAGGCCTCCGCCGCATCGCAGCCGACCACGGGAGGCAGAAGCACGAGGCACGACCGGCACTGGTTTGGGCGGCTGGAGCAAGAAGACCAGAGGTTGAAGAAGCACTACGGCCGTTGGATGGACATCGTACGGTCACTGGAGCTAGAATCATGCATATTGACTAAGTTGACAAAGCCCTCCGTCCCCGTCAACTTAGTAGGCCCACAAGTCAACCTGCCACTATACTGGGTCCCAGCTAACAGGGGGAGTATTCATTTTTTTGTGCGTAATAAGGAGGCACTTCCTTGCGTGCGAAGATATAGCTGGTGGGTCCGAGCTGTCAGCGGCGGTAATGTTTTTTTCGTGAAATACAAAGGCCCTTTCGGTGGGTCCCTGATGTCAGGAGGAGGAATCATTATTTCGCGCGTAATAAGGAGGCATTTCCTTGCGTGCGGCCGTGGACCCAGCTGTCGGCCTCTCCACGTATAGTCCACTTCAGATGCATGTCGGTCGTTGACCACGTTGACCAGGCCGTGCCGAGAGCACCAGGGCGGTGGACGACGGCGAGGCCTAGGAAGGGAACGACACGGAGGCAGGGAAGACTTGGCAGTTGTTTCCCACGTGGAGGGGAGTACGACTGTACGAGGGTTTACTGGTTCGTCTGCCGTCGTCGGAGAATAAGAGCAGGTGTGGGTGAGTAGAGGGATGGCTAGGCCAGCGATGGGAGTACGGTGGGGCGGTGAGGCCTGCGCGGCAGCAGAGCCGGCCGCGGGGAGGAGGTGTAGGAGATATGCCCTAGAGGCAATAATAAATGATATTATTTATCTCCGAGTTCATAATTATGTTTATGTTCCATGCTATAACTGCTATGGTTCTCGAGTCTGCAATAACCACGAGGCTCGGAGGAAGACTCATATGCACGTGTGGAATAATAAACGGTAAAATGTATTCCTAGTCTGGCCTCTAAGACTAGCTCAAGTGTTGCATGATGGTTATGTTTTCCTGATCATGGGCATGTCTATGTCAGCAACCTTGAGGGCATAATGTTAAGAGAACATTTGTGTTGAATCGACCCGGCATGATGTTGTGCTATGAGATTCATTCATCACAAGTTTATTGGTACATAACACAGAGATGGTTAACGTTTGCATGATTCCTTAGACCATGAGAGTATCGAGTTTCTTCATGCTTGCTTCATGAACTTTGGGGTTTGTTAAACGTCATCCGTAAATGGGTGGCTATTACGGCGGCTTACGGGTTCATGGAAAAGTGTGTCAAGTAACTTGATAGCTCAAGATTGGGATTTGCTCCTCCGACGATGGAGAGATATCTCTGGGCCCTCTCGGTGTTTCGGTATCCATCATCGTCTGGCCAGACACTTTGTGATTTGATCACGGGGATGCCGGAACACGATAACGAGAAAAGAGAACAATACCGGTAACGAGGTAACTAGCATAGTGGACAAGTTGTTGATCCACGGGAATGCCAACATGTCTCACCTCGGGTATTTGTAACATATCGCGAAGCAACAGGAATAGCACACGGCAACTGGAGGTTCACTCGAATATTTATTCGTGTGGGTATAGAGGTCAATATGGGTGTCCACGGCTCCGATGTTGATCGTTGATCGGAAGGGGTTCCGGGTCATGTCTATACTTCATCGAACCTATAGGGTCACACGCTTAAGGGTCATCTATCTGCTGAATACTAGACAGGGAGTCTGAGAGAAAATCACCGAAAAAGTTTCGGACAGCGGAATCGTACCGCAGAGAGAGGTCATCGGATAAGTTTCGATGATACCGAAAAGTTGTTTCGGGATACACCATTAAGTCAAATTGGTTTCGGCACATGCCTGATAATTCTTGGAGGATGCCAGAATCATTCTGGAAGCTTCTTGGAATTTTCTGAGATAAAAACCGGAAATGTTCCGGAGCTGCCGGAGCCACTTCAGATGCGTTTCGCAGATGAAAATCACTAAAACCGGAATTGTTTCGGAACGCGTTGAAAATCATTTTAGTGGGTACTGGAAATGTTCTTAGCCCACATAAATATTTTCAGTTCGATCAGACGCTGAAAAATGTCGTCGTGAATAGTGAAAATCAGCTTTATGGTTACTTTATGGAAAGCCACCTTTTGGGGCTTTGCTCCAAAAGATCTTGGGGATGACATGGATGGATATGAGCCATTTTTTGGGCCCCTCATGGGGGTGTGGCCGGCCACATGGGGTATCCCCCCTTGGGGACCCTCTTGTTCCTTGGTTTCACTCCTAGGTCCTTGTGGAAGGACTTCATTCATGTGCATTTTGGGTTTTTTGTGAAACTACCCTACCCCCTTGGGATTTCCTATAAATAGAGGTGGAGGGACAGCCCTCCACACTCATCCCTTGCTCTCATACACATGCCATGCATTATCTGGCTTCTTCTCTCCCTCCCACGAAAAGAGTTTCGTAGAGCCGTAAGGCTGTCTGGGTTCCGGCAGGAACTAGTTCTGGACGGTGAAGCCCTGCCGGATAGATGACACCGTATGTGTGCAACTCTGTAGAGAGATCGTAGTTTCGGTCTTAGTTCGTGAGTTCCTCCCGAAGGGCTGTCCGTCTGACCGTCCGAGTTTCGAAGGTCCTCCCGAAGGGCTGTCCGAGTGACCGTTCGAGTTTCGAAGGTCCTCCCGAAGGGCTGTCCACGACACCGTCCGGGGGGCTGTTCGACCGCCTCCTGGAGGGCTGTCTGAGGAGCAGATGAGGGTATACATCCTCGCGGTTGGGAGGTTGTAAATCCTAGCTGCGGGGATCTGCACCGCCGATCGTCATCGACTCTACTTCCCGCTGCGCTACGAGTCGGTAACGAAAAAGATCAAACCATGTATGCAGTCTCCATAGTGGTCCTGGGCTGGTGCGTAGGTCGGAAATTTTTTGTTTTCTGCTGCGTTCCCCTACAGTGGCATCATGAGCCATGCTATGCGTAGATGCAGGTTTCGATCTAGAATACATAGAGATGTATGGGTATTGCATAATATAATTAGGTAGTAGATGAGATCTATTGCTGAAAATTATTTATGCGGGTGACAGATGAAATTTGTTACCCGACGTTCTTGTTGCTTCCCTAGAATTTGCGTTTGCTCAATCTCGAGACAGCATGGTGGAATTTGACAAAGTTCTGGCAATCCGTGATCCTGATTGATCATGGAAGTGCTATCAGTTCTTTGGGTTCTGCCGTAGTCAAAAGAAAGATGAAATTCGCAGATGAAAGGGCATTGCAAATATGATTTGCACGGGGGTCATGCGTATGACGAAGTTTAGTATGGGGCTCGAGATTTAATTATCTCATGTTTCATACACCCCGAGATGTTAATCTAGCAACTTGAATAATCATACTTGATGATAAAACGTTGATAGCTGCGGTTTAATTCAAAACCTTAGAAGCCACGTCAAATAAATTTTTGCATAAACCGATTAGAGGCGTCTAACTTGGTTTTGCAGGATGTGCATGTGATGTGGTATAGCAGTGCTCATACTAATTCGATTATGTATGAGATGACTATATGATGTAATTTGATTAACATGACCTGCGTGTCATGATTCGGCATGATGGCTGGAGCCATATGATTGCATTTTAATGACCTGCGTGTCAACCTTGTTGTAATGCATTATTTTGTTAGCTATAGAGATAGCAATATTATCTGGTGCATCGACAAGGTGGTGGCAATCTTCGTGAAGGTGACCACCGACGCGAATGCCGAAGACGAAGAAATGAAATACTTCTCCGTCAGAAAGGGCTATACCATATCATGCTATTATGAATTGCCTGAGATGTTTATCCCTTATGATGCACCCTTCTTGATTGCGCGATAGTCGCTTTTATTAGGGTGATCTCTCACTTAAAATATCAAGTAGTTAGTGTTCTCCCAAGTGTAGCACCGTCACGGCACCTATCTTTTCGGGGTGCGCCATGGATGCATGGGTACGAACGATTAGAGAAGTGTGAGGCGGGTGAGGTCAGACCTCGCAGCAAGATCACTTGGTTGTCTTGACGTTCATGGCAGGATCGTCCTGAGCTCGGAACACACGCATCGAAAGATGAGCAAGAGTCACATAGAGATGTGATCGGCAAGTTGGCCTACCGATTAAAATTCCCGTTATGAGATGATGATTCTATGGCGATGAATTGAAGTCTGGATCTTGTATCACTCAAAATTAATTATGAGAGATATTGATTTGAGTGGGAGCGCACTATTGAATTAACATGTTTAATTCTGAGTGCAATTAATTATGAACACTGTCTAAGTGTTTCTTGCATAATAGTTGTAGAATAATGGCTCGCATTTCCACCTTCCCTATTAAAATTGAATAGTTGTTAAATATCTGGTTAAAACTTTACGATTGGTAACGTAATATGAGGATTGTCCTCAAAAGTGCCGAGAAGGACTTTGTCCTATCGCATGCTTTCCGTATCCTCCCACTAATGCTATGGATCATGTGACTCTCGTCCTTCAATCCAAAAGCTAGAATTCTGTTACGGTCAAGTGGAATATGTTTGCTTCCATGAAACCCAAACTTCGAAAGTTGGGATAGTTATATGATATTCATGGAACTGAAAATTATTTTCAGATACAAACAAAGCAATGTTTGTTTGCAAGTATTAGTAAAAGTGTTTACTATGCATTTGACTGTTGGGAAAGGGATCCAGAAGAACGCCTGTCATATAATGAAAGGTGAATAAAACAACAACTTAAAGAGAAAGGAAGTGTCCAAAGGGTGTTAGTATGACTTACACGCCTAGGAAGTCCGGGGCTAATGCCACTCTTAAGTTGGGTGCTTCTTCTGAGAGTACGAGAAATACTAAAAGTTAAACTATTAGAAGTATAAAGGCAAAAGGAAAGAAGACTGGAATATCCAGCTCATGTATGAATGTCATACAAGTTTTTGATGTATAGAAGGCTGGTCAAAGATATAGTTCTTGCGAATTATGGTTAAACATGTTAATCACTAATTCTTTGGTATTGTGATTTAATCACAAAGATACCCGCTCGATTGCATTCAATTGCGAATCACTGTAAGAGCTACTGTGGCCTAAAATGACTAGCCAGAAATGAGGTTAAGGTATACACAGGGAACATAGTAAATGTTACTATACCTTCCATTGGTGTATTGCCGTCTGTATTTATTTTCATAATTCATTTAGAGTTTTACAAACTCTAGCCCATTGCATAAGGTATCTTGCAAGAAGGTTGTTCATAAGAGAACCTTTTATGTTCGATGTTATGAATAACACAAGGGCCATACTTTCATTATGAATGAGATGTATGTTATGAATATTGATAATAATACAATACCTCTGGGTTTACTTTCATAATTCATCTTAGAGTTTCATACACTCTAGCCCATTGCACAATGTTTGTTGCAAAAGAGTTGTTCATAAAAACAACAATTGTTGTTAAGTATTATGAATAACATGAAGGGCCATGCTTCCATCCAAGATGGGACGTATGTTATGAATATTGAGGGTAATATGATACATCCATAACACTGACGCTAAATGTCGCAAGACCAAAAGAATACCACACAAGTGTGGCACTACATTTGGTCACATTGGAGAAACCCGCATGGAAAATTCCATTATGATGGATTTTGAAGTCTTTTTGATTTTGAATCATCTGACACTTGCAACTTTCCTCCGAAAAGTGAAGTGACTAAAATACCGTTCACAGGCCATAAGGAACGAACAACAAACTTATTAGTGATCATACATTTGATGTGTGTAGTCCGATAAGTGTTGTTAGTAGTGGATTTATTTATCTTCAGAAATGACTCAAGTAGATATATGGATATTTACTTGATGAGACGTAAGTCTGGATCTTTTGAAATCATTCAAAAGGTTTTCAAAAATGAAGTAGAAGTTATTGTAACAAGAAAATTATGTTTCTGCAATTTGATTGCACAAAGGAATATTTGAGTTACATGTTTAGCGAATGTCTGATGAGTTGTGAAAGGGGTTTCATAACTTGCACCTCCCGGAACACCACTGCAAGTGGAAAGTCCGTGGAGATGTAATCAAACCATTTATGACATGGTAAGGTCAAAGATGACATAAATAAATTTGCCATTATCCCTTTTAAAGTGATGCTTTAAAGACTGTGGCTTTTACACTGAAAAGAGCTACATCGGGTCTGTTGAAATGAAGCCATGGTATGGTACGCCCAACCATGTTATATCTTTTCTTAACATTTGGAATATGGGGCTTGTGTAAAAGGTTACAAACCTATTCCAAATCAGACAAGTGCTACTTTGTAGGTTATACCAAAATGTTGGGTATTCCTCCCTCACTATACCGAGGCAAATAGTTTTGCCGCGAAACGGTGTGCTTTTAAAGAGAATGGTTCTTTTAAAAAGGTGAGTGGGAGAATAGTGCAACTCGATGAGATAAACAGTATCTAAGTCATCAGATCAAAGGAAAGAGACCTTGGAAGTAATTCCAGAGTTTCCTACTGCGACTGATACGGAAGTCTCTACAATAAAATGTATGAACTTCGGTCGAACTTGCAGCTGAACCACGTAGGCAAGGCTCGTGCAAACCTCTCAGGTGCGCAAACGAGATATTGTTGTTAGACAACATTATACCTACGATACACAAGGAAGCGTTGATGGCCCTGACTCCGGAATTGGCTAAATGCCAATACAACCCAAGTTAGTTTCCATATAAGTGATTCAAGATTAAAACCTTGATACACCTTTCGGAAGACTTAGAGTCTAACGAATATTTATGGAACTTAAAACTGATATGGATAAAAATGTTTTATCCATAAAGCTCGACTTGTTGAAATAACATGTTCAAGAGTTGACTACGATGAGGTTGTTTTCATCGTAGCGATGCTTAAAGTCGGTTCGGGTTGAACTAGCAATTAATACATATTTCAATCATGAGATATGAAACATGGATGATAAAAGGATTTCCATCTGATGGAAATGAAAGCTAGGACTTGTATATGATACAGTCCAAAGTAATTTGTCGATCCAGAGGATGCTAGTAGGTATGCAAACTTCAGAGTTCCAGCAATGGACAGAAGAGAGCAAAATGGAGTTGGAATCTTCGTGTTTTGATGAAATGGTCAAAGGGGTTTTGACTTCATCAATGGGTAACGAAGATGCTTGTAATTCAAGAAAGTAAGTGGGAGCGTAATAATATTTCTAAAAACCTTATGTGCTTGGCACATTGGTAATTGGAAATAAATTTCTTGACACGAATTAGGACTTCATTTGAAAATAGTTTTTCGATGAAGTGCTTAGGCTAAATAGCCTCAATATTAGGCATGATGATCTATGGAGATAGATTTACCTAATGGGGCTAAGCAATGAATACATATTGACAAGATGCTAAAACCTTTTAGCATTTAAAACGCCAAGGAGTGATTCTTGCCAAAGTCACATGGAAGGAGTTTTTGCAAGACTCGGTGTCCCAAAACACTGATGAGTAAAATACATGATGCAGAGTCCACACACTTTTGTGTTTGGATTAATCATGTATTCCATGGTATGTAAAACAACCAGATATGTTCGATACTCCCAAGGTGTTGCGAGTATGGATACTAAAGTGATCAAAGTACTGATCGTGGGACAACAGTGAAAGATGTCATTGAGTACTAGAGTAAGTACTGATGATATGTTTTCTTGCAAGCGGAGATCATGAAGAGTTCGTTGTAAAATGTTACATCGATAGTCTTCATCTTTTCACCGTGCGATTTTCGATTTAAGTTAAGGGTTTTGTGTAACACACAATGTGGTGGCACAGTTAGTTGGAATTTGTTCGAACTAGTTACTGTGGCGAATTCTATAACAAGGGCTAAGTATGTTGACGCTTTAGAAGCGACAAAGAAGATGTTGAATCATATAGTTCATTCATGAACTTAGTATAGTTCCAAGATGGCTTTTGACAATGGGACACTACTGCAGGTAGTTGCTCCATAACTCAGTCTGAGGAATCCAGGTTCGACCTGTGATTCACATACATACAAAGCCAAGTCCACACAAAATATGAATTTTGTGAAAACGTGAAAACGCGAGGACATGCAAAGATACACACGGAACTGAAGTCGTCAGATCCGTTGGACATCAGGCTATACCACAAGCGAGCATATTTACATCGGTGTGCCACAGGTGTAAAGTGCATTAGCATTAACTAGATTATTGACTCTAGTGCAAGTGGGAGTCTGTAGGAGATATGCCCTAGAGGCAATAATAAATGATATTATTTATCTCCGAGTTCATAATTATGTTTATGTTCCATGCTATAACTGCTATGGTTCTCGAGTCTGCAATAACCACGAGGCTCGGAGGAAGACTCATATGCACGTGTGGAATAATAAACGGTAAAATGTATTCCTAGTCTGGCCTCTAAGACTAGCTCAAGTGTTGCATGATGGTTATGTTTTCCTGATCATGGGCATGTCTATGTCAGCAACCTTGAGGGCATAATGTTAAGAGAACATTTGTGTTGAATCGACCCGGCATGATGTTGTGCTATGAGATTCATTCATCACAAGTTTATTGGTACATAACACAGAGATGGTTAACGTTTGCATGATTCCTTAGACCATGAGAGTATCGAGTTTCTTCATGCTTGCTTCATGAACTTTGGGGTTTGTTAAACGTCATCCGTAAATGGGTGGCTATTACGGCGGCTTACGGGTTCATGGAAAAGTGTGTCAAGTAACTTGATAGCTCAAGATTGGGATTTGCTCCTCCGACGATGGAGAGATATCTCTGGGCCCTCTCGGTGTTACGGTATCCATCATCGTCTGGCCAGACACTTTGTGATTTGATCACGGGGATGCCGGAACACGATAACGAGAAAAGAGAACAATACCGGTAACGAGGTAACTAGCATAGTGGACAAGTTGTTGATCCACGGGAATGCCAACATGTCTCACCTCGGGTATTTGTAACATATCGCGAAGCAACAGGAATAGCACACAACAACTGGAGGTTCACTCGAATATTTATTCGTGTGGGTATAGAGGTCAATATGGGTGTCCACGGCTCCGATGTTGATCGTTGATCGGAAGGGGTTCCGGGTCATGTCTATACTTCATCGAACCTATAGGGTCACACGCTTAAGGGTCATCTATCTGCTGAATACTAGACAGGGAGTCTGAGAGAAAATCACCGAAAAAGTTTCGGACAGCGGAATCGTACCGCAGAGAGAGGTCATCGGATAAGTTTCGATGATACCGAAAAGTTGTTTCGGGATACACCATTAAGTCAAATTGGTTTCGGCACATGCCTGATAATTCTTGGAGGATGCCAGAATCATTCTGGAAGCTTCTTGGAATTTTCTGAGATAAAAACCGGAAATGTTCCGGAGCTGCCGGAGCCACTTCAGATGCGTTTCGCAGATGAAAATCACTAAAACCGGAATTGTTTCGGAACGCGTTGAAAATCATTTTAGTGGGTACTGGAAATGTTCTTAGCCCACATAAATATTTTCAGTTTGATCAGACGCTGAAAAATGTCGTCGTGAATAGTGAAAATCAGCTTTATGGTTACTTTATGGAAAGCCACCTTTTGGGGCTTTGCTCCAAAAGATCTTGGGTATGACATGGATGGATAGGAGCCATTTTTTGGGCCCCTCATGGGGGTGTGGCCGGCCACATGGGGTATCCCCCCTTGGGGACCCTCTTGTTCCTTGGTTTCACTCCTAGGTCCTTGTGGAAGGACTTCATTCATGTGCATTTTGGGTTTTTTGTGAAACTACCCTACCCCCTTGGGATTTCCTATAAATAGAGGTGGAGGGACAGCCCTCCACACTCATCCCTTGCTCTCATACACATGCCATGCATTATCTGGCTTCTTCTCTCCCTCCCACGAAAAGAGTTTCGTAGAGCCGTAAGGCTGTCTGGGTTCCGGCAGGAACTAGTTCTGGACGGCGAAGCCCTGCCGGATAGATGACACCGTATGTGTGCAACTCTGTAGAGAGATCGTAGTTTCGGTCTTAGTTCGTGAGTTCCTCCCGAAGGGCTGTCCGTCTGACCGTCCGAGTTTCGAAGGTCCTCCCGAAGGGCTGTCCGAGTGACCGTTCGAGTTTCGAAGGTCCTCCCGAAGGGCTGTCCACGACACCGTCCGGGGGGCTGTTCGACCGCCTCCTGGAGGGCTGTCTGAGGAGCAGATGAGGGTATACATCCTCGCGGTTGGGAGGTTGTAAATCCTAGCTGCGGGGATCTGCACCGCCGATCGTCATCGACTCTACTTCCCGCTGCGCTACGAGTCGGTAACGAAAAAGATCAAACCATGTATGCAGTCTCCATAGTGGTCCTGGGCTGGTGCGTAGGTCGGAAAATTTTTGTTTTCTGCTGCGTTCCCCTACAGGAGGGAGCAGGCAGTCCCGCCGGCGCTTGTTTGAGCGGCTGGAGCAGGAAGAGCAGAGATTGAAGAAGCACGACGGCCGTTGGATGGCCATCCAACAGTCACTGCTTGTGTGTCAACCTTTTTATTAGGAAAGCCTCAAATATGTGGAAAACAGCATACAACCCATCTGCCATTATTTCTAATAATTTACAGCCCATTTGCTAATTATTAAGGGTTTTTTTGGAGCCCATATTCTTTTTGTTAGCATTACAGCCCATATTGTGGCCACGGTTAAAAAATTATACGAAATTTTGCATATTTCGGTGCGGTCCGAACTGTTTTTAATCCCGAAATTTCGACTCACATTCAAACTGATTTTAAAAATAAATGTATATCAATATAAAATCCAACAAATTCTCCACGCATAAAAATTAATGTAATTTAAAATCTCGAAATGAAAAAAAAGATATTTGAAACTAATTGCCGGTTTGATGTGTTTTAAAAATGTACAACCCATTTCTCATTACTGATGGGCCATTTTCTCAGCCAGCCGAATGAAAGCTCTCCTCGTCTTGAAAGATTTGCAGCCCAACAGGCCTGACAAAGCGACTTACTTGGCAAATCACAAAAAACTGGGTTGTGGCCGTGGACCCAGCTGTCAGCCTCTCCACGTACAGTACTCTTCCGATGGAAGTCGTTCCTTGACCACGTTGACCACGCCGCGCGGAGAGCACCACGGTGGTGGACGACGGCGAGGCCTAGGAAGGGGACGACGCGGAGCCGGGGAAGACGCGACAGTGGAAGCCCGCGCGGAGAGGAGTACGAGGGTTCACTGGTTCGGCTGAGGTGTAAGGCTGCCGTCGCCGCAGGGCCTGGCCAGCGGTGGGAATAGTAGGGGGCGGTGAGGCCTCCGCGGCAGCACAGCCGGCCACGGGAGGCAGGAGCATGCGGCACGACCAGCGCTGCTTTGGGCGGCTGGAGCAAGAAGACCAGAGGTTGAAGAAGCACTACGGCCGTTGGATGGACATCGTACGGTCACTGGAGCTAGAATCGTTCATATTGACTAAGTTGACAAAGCCCTTCGTCCCCGTCAACTTAGTAGGCCCACAAGTCAGCCTCCCACCAAGGTGGGTCCCAGCTAGCCGGGGGAGTATTCATTTTTTTGTGCGTAATAAGGAGGCACTTCCGGTGGGTCCGAGCTGACAGCGGGGGGAACTTTTTTTCGCGAAATACGGTGGCCCGTCAGGTGGGTACCAACAGTTAAGGGGCAAATGTTTTTTCGGAAAATATGGTGGCCCGTCCAGTGGGTCCCTGCTGTCAGTTGGAGGAATCATTATTTTTCGCGTAATAAGGAGGCACTTACTTGCTGCAGCCGTGGACCCAGCTGAGACTCTCCACGTACAGTATACTTCCGATGGAAGTCGTTCCTTGACCACGTTGACCTCGCTGCGTTCTGTTGCATGCATGTGTCCATGGGCGTGGTGCGTCCCCACTGTCGGCCTCTCACGTACAGTCATCTTCCGATGACTCTTGGTTGTTGACCACGTTGACCACACCGTGCCGAGCGCACCCAGACTAGAACGACCCGGAGATGGGGAAGATGGGGCAATGGAGTCGCAGATGGAGAGGAGTGGGAAACTTCACTGGTTCGGGTGTGCGGCAGCACAGCCGCGGTGCCGCCCACGGGAGACAGGAGCAAGAACAGAGGTTGAAGAAGGAGCACGGCTGTTGGATTAACATCCAACGGTCCAGCTGCTAGAATCATTTGTTGATTAAGTTGACAAAGCCGTGCGTACACGTCCTCTTAGTAGGCCCACAAGTGAGTCACCAAATCTGACGGGTCCCAGCTGTCAACGGGATGAATAATTTTTTTCGCAAAACAAGGAGGCACTTCCTTCCGTGCGAAGATACAGCCGGTGGGTTCGAGCTGTCAGGTGGAGAAATAATTTTTTCGCAAAACAAGGAGGTCCCTCCTGTAGCTGGTTCGAATCCAAACCTAGACTATGACTATATATGGTGTTATGCTACTCTGCAAGTAATGAAACTGACATATCCAACGTTCGCTTCTCCTCTTCTCTACTTACTCTGCCTAGCATCAGAAGCTCTGGCCGGAGCAACCATGTCCGCTGGCTGCTCGTCCACCTGCTCTTCAGCAGGCAACAACCAGATATGCGCCAAGTCGCCACCCGTACCATCGCCTGTGGGTCTCATCACACCCCCGCCGGCACGCACACCGCAGCCGATTGCTCATCGCAACCCGCTGCCGTTGGTGTGGTGCCACTGCTACAAATCACGCGGAGTCATCCGTCGCGCCTCAACCACAATCCGCAACCCTGGCCGAGTCTTCTACAAATGCCCGAATCATGGGGTAATAATATGTTTAAGTGTTGTTTTGCTGCTTTCAGTTGCTGATTTTTTAATAGTTTGGTTGATGATCTTCCAATTTGATTCGTGCAAAAAAGGGAAGATTCATGTGATTTGTATTTCTGGGAAGTTGCTGATGTGGGGGAATGCAACTACGCTGATTATTTTGTTAGCCGAGGAATCCCAATACCAGCAGGTTGGGGGTGTTGGACAAGTAACTGAAGGAACGACAGAAGAGGAAGATACAGAGCAGAAGGTTAAAGATGCAGTTCCTCTGATCATGGCCAAGCAACAGCTACTGAACGGCCTTGACAACAATGAGGAGATGAAAGAGCTTGTGAAGATAATGGGCAAAATCGATGTGCTCTGTAGGATGATTGTCTCTTTATTTGCAGTGTATGTAGCACTCGTGATGTATTCAGTGGCTACGACATGAGCACTTTGCTGAAACTAGTAATGAATGAAATCTGTGTAGCAGGCTGGGCGTAGTGTTGTGAACATCTAATGATTTCTATTAACGGAAATCAGGGGGTATCCCCTTTTGCTCATATAAATAAATAAATAGCAGAGGCCCTGTCGGGTCAGTTTTGTTCTCATTCGAAGACGTCGAGCAAATTGCAGTCCAACAGCAAACTATGTCATCAAATTCAAGTTTCACAACCAAATATGAGTACAACTAAACAACAATGTCATCATGTTTTAGTTGTCATACAATCACCAAACACAAATCAGCATACATAACAAGTGATGTTCTCACAGCAAAATACTAAACAACATGTTCATCAGGTTTCAGTTGTCATAGCAAACACAGTTTCACATTGTAGATAAAAAACGTCTTCTGACAGGTAAATACGACAAAAGCAATGTAATCATCATCCGCAGCAGCAGCGTCAACATCTTCGCCATGTGTATCAGTCTGAATCGTAATTCCCCACGGTGTCATCTTCTTCTTCGTCCTCAACGTCCTCGAACGTTGGCTTCTTCTTGATCAACTCTTGTATGTCCACAGCACGTCAGGCAATCTTTTCGCCGGCGTCATTGACGTGATGGTTCTCAAAGATATTAGGAACATCTGTGTTATCTTGTACATCAGGAGCAGTGTAAGCATCATCTTGTTGTGCAACTTCATTAAACGAATTCCTCTGCTCAAACCTTTGCAATACTCTCCAGTCATCGCTACGTGCAAATGTGTCTTCCAAGAAAAATATCTGTGTTGCTTGATTTGCCAAAATAAAAGGCTCATTGGTCTGGTACGCCGCCTTGACATTGATGGATTTGAAATAATCATTAGTTCTGGGTTTTGCGATCCTGGAAAACAGGTTATACCAATGACAGCACAACAGAACCACACACCGATGATCCTCGAAACTGGAGATATACTGCAACTGAACAATGTCTGTTATGTTAGCATACATTTCAGTTGTCTCTTTATCATACGTATCCGTGCTCATGATGGCACTGTTTTGTGTCTTCCTGCCTTCGTCTCGTGCAAGGGTGTTGTAGCGCACATCTCCAACAACGCAAGATTCATAATGTCTTACCCGAGTATTAGGACCCATTGCTAGTGAGTAAAGGGCACCATCAACTGCCTGCCCATCCTCCCGCATCTTCTTAACCTATGGTTAGAAAATAGACAAGCTGATCATCTTATGTACTCAATATATTAAAACAACTGACAGTGCACTTCAAAAGCTTACATGGTTCTTAAACCATTTCGCAAATCCTGCCATAACCAGTTTGTCAATGTTTCTTGGATTTTGCGGCAGTAACTCCTCTTTGTAGATGCTGCACAACATAGTGATCGCGTCAAACATCTAATATATAAGAATGTGCTGCAAGTTTAGTAGATTACGATGTATAAGCTGCAGTACTGCACTTACTTGATATAAGGTAGTATCTCAGGACAGTTATTCAACACATACCAAACCATTTTGTCCAAATCTTTAGGTTTGTCCTCTTGTCGACTCTTCCCTGTAACTCGAACAGAATAATCGAAAACATTGAGCCCGGGATTGTCTTCACCCACCTCTTTGCTAAGCTGATCAGCTGTTTCAATGTATTTTGAGCAGAATGCCAACGCTTCTGTAGCAATGTAGGCCTCTGCAATGGAACCCTCGGGTCTAGCTCTGTTCCTAACATAGCCCTTGAAAGTGCCTAGCCGCCTTTCAATAGGGTACATCCAGCCATACTGTACTAGACCTCTAAGTAGTGCCTCATCAGGTAGATGAATAGCCAAATGCACCATCACATCAAAGAAGGCTGGAGGATATATCTTCTCAAGGTCGCATAGGATAGTTGGTATCTTGCCTCTAAGACGCTCCAAAGCATCTATCCTGATATTCCTACCGTAGAGTTCCCTGAAGAATTGTCCCAACTCTGCAACTGCTCTGTATAAGTCAGGGTGGCCCAATCCTCTAAGGATAACAGGTAAAACCCTTTGAAGTAGGACGTGGCAGTCATGAGTTTTCAACCCTTGTACCTTGTTTCCATCTGCACTGACTCTCCTTTCAGGGTTGGAAGCAAATCCATGTGGGAATCTCACACGTGACAGGACCTCGCAAAATTCTTTTCTTTTTACCTTGTCCAAGACATACACAGCTGGTGCCATATCCCGTGGTTTACCTTCATCTTGCACCTGCAAATCCTTTCTGATACCCAGGTGTGTCAAATCAATCCTAGATTTTAAGGTATCTTTCGTCTTGCCTTCAATATTAAGAAGTGTGCCGATAATGTTGGCACATATATTTTTCTCGATGTGCATCACATCAAGATTATGCCGCAGATCCAAATCTTTCCAATACCCCAAGTCCCACAAAGTGGACCTGCGGGTAAACAATAATCTCTCTTCTACCCTGCCACGCTTCCTTTTCCCGCTACCATTACCAGGATGGTTTCCTGGTGCAATATGCCTGACCTTCTCTAATTCCACTTGCAACTCATCGGCGGTGAGCCTCTTTGGCGCATCACGGTTTTCATGCTTTGCATTGAACACATGTCTTTGGTATTTTCTAGGATGCAGCTTGTCCTTGGCAAGGAAACGGCGGTGTCTAATGTAACAGATCTTGCTAAGTATTGCGTATGGCAGCGGATTCCTGTCACAGCGAACACATGCATTGTAACCATGTGTCGTTCGCCCTGACATAGTGCCCAAAGCCGGATAATCCTGGATGCACCAAATTATAACAGCACGCAGAAAGAAATCAGCTGGTGGGCTGCTATATAGGTCTCGAGTGAGAACACCCTTCCATAGCTGTTGAAGTTCCTCCACAAGAGGCTCCATGAACAAATCAAAATCCTTTCCAGGACTTTTTGGACCTGGGATGAACAAGGCCATCATGTAGTTTGATTCTTTGGTGCAGACATTTGGAGGCATGTTGTAAGGGATAATAAGCACTGGCCACATGCTATATGTGGCGCTCTGGTGGCCAAATAATTTAAATCCATCTGAAGCTAAGCCAAGTCTAATGTGTCTCAGGTCAGCAGCAAACTCTTTGTGTTTATCATTGAAGCTTTTCCATTCACTACCATGAGATGGATGGCTCATTACATTCTGATCTCTGTACTCCTGGTTCCTAGAATGCCACAATACATCCTCTCTTGTTTCAGCATCATGAAACAACCTCTGCAATCTTGGTATAATTGGAAAATGTCTCAGAACATTATGAGGAATCCTCTTCACAGCATCGCCATCTTTCCATCTTGATGATTTGCATTTCGGGCATTCACTTAAGTTGGCATAATCCTTCCAGAACAGAACACAATTATTCTTACAAACATGGATCATATCATATCCAATTCCAACTGCACGAAGGAAATTCTTCATTTTACTGTAGGTGTGTGGCAGCTTAGACGCATCTGGGAAAGATTCGCGGAAAGCAGCCAACATCGCATCGAATGATTTGTTGGTCATCCGCTCAGATGTCTTCACCTAAAGAAAGGTGACCATAGCTGAGAATACTGACAGCTTATTTCCTGGGGTGACAGCAACGTTGCATTGTTCCAACATGCGGGCCCACCGTTTTTCTTCTGCAGGTGAAAGTTCACGGAAATGCACAAGCATTTCGTAGCATTGTTTCAATGTTGGTCAAACTCACTGGCTCTGCCACCACCACCTCCTCCTCTTCCACCTAAGCATCAGGCAGATCAAGATGGTGATCTGTTGCTTCCACGTAGTCAATAACATTGACGTTCACAGCTTCACCATGATGAACCCACCTAGTATATGTGACCGACATCCCATACAAGTGTAGATGATTTTGCACAGTTGACTGGGGTCTTGTAACTGAATTCATACAACTGCTATACGGGCAGAGCACATCTGATTTCGGACCACCATACTCAGCTCTGATAAAGTTCATGAAGTTTTCAACCCCCTCGACATATGCAGCGGAGAATCTTCGAGCAGAAGTTATCCAAGTCATGTCCATCTGTTAGACATACAAATTAGTTCTTCTACTAGATATTACAGGAAAAACATATATGCTTTTTTATGAAGTCCAGAAAAAAATACCTAGGTCGATGTCTAAAGCTATGGCAAGATATTTGGACGAGCAGATCTAAGTAACGAAATATATGTAAAGCTAATTCAGCAAATAGATTTGAGTGCCAAATTATGGCAGGCTGTTTCAGCAGTCGATGAGGCCGAGCACACAGCCATCGAACTATCGAAGGCCATCGCAGCAACAAAGATCGAGTATAAAACGGTGTAGAGCTATTTCACCTAACAGATTGGCTACTAGACCATGGCAATCTACGTCACAATAAATATATGGCAGGATATTTTAGCAACTAATCGGCCTTGGCATGCCATCTCAGCTAAGCAGATTGAGTGCAGAACAGGGCAAGGAAGCTTCTTAAGCAGAGCATATTGACAGTAAACTACTTCGGCAAACAGTGAGATTAACAGCGTCTATCAGCTAACATTCAGCGCTATACCGACATGAACGGGGCCTCAGTCTAGAATGCGCATACCGTGGGAGAAGCTGACCGCCGTGCGTCTCCACACAAACGTCGCCAGCGGTGGCGGCGCTGACCGCCGTGCGCCTCCACAAGAACGTAGCCAGTGGTGGCGGCGCGGCTAGAGGACGGTAGTCTACGAGAGCGTACTATGGGAGCGAGAGGATCGCCGAACCGCGGCGCCGACGTATCGGCGCGGCGGGGAGGGCGGCTTTGGCAGAGCGAATGGAGTGGAGGAGGACAGGGGGAGGGGGGTTTGGGGAATATTAT
>NC_057808.1:340619379-340627954 GCF_018294505.1 Triticum aestivum | reverse complement strand
TTTGGCGCATGGTCGGTTTCTCCAAGTGCAGTCCCACGTGTCAGTGAAGAGGCAAGCCGAAGCGCGTTCCGTTTGCGTGAGCCATGTGCAGGACCGAACGTGTGTGGGGTGCAATGCGACCGCGACAGGAGTGCTGTGAGTGTACCGCCTTTTTTCCTTTTAAACTAGGTGCTTCGCCCCCTCAAAAAAAAAATTTGTTGCTTCGCGCGATCCATCGATACTACTACTAGTAATCCCGACTAAAACGGCGCGGCCGGGTCTTTTCCCGCGCGATATGCTGGGAGGTTGGCTTAGTTGGGTTTTTTAGGACGAGTAATGCTACACCTACGTAATCCCAGTTACGTAATTAACATAATGTGAAACATGTGAGCTGTTGATTGTAGATTGGGGGGAGGGAGGGGCCCACCACCATGAAAATCAGGGGAGGAGAGAGAGAGGCAATTTACGTTAACCCTTTCATAGGTTCCCGTAGATGTAGAAAGATGTGAAATGCGTGAATGTGTAGTGGACATACTATTGGAGTGCCTAAGATAATTTGTGTATGTATAGACCCTATGTGTTTATTTTACTTCGCATGTTAGATTTGTCTCGGTTCAATAAAAAGCAGAGTTGGTGATGATGGTGTGCGTGTCATCCTGCAATATAGGCCGTCCGATCTATATCTAACGGATAGGAAGGAAACTATGACAATTTACCCGCACTCCTCTCCACATTTGCAGATAAGGCTTTCCCTCGTTCATCCTTTTCTCCCACAAGATCTTGATCTTCCGTGCAACGCACTGGCATCTTGCTAGTACTCCTACAATATGTATATTATTGTGAAATTCATATACACCGGCCGAGATTAATGCAAACACGGCAGATTTTCATTACATTTCGAACTTTTATAGGACAGAAAAATAAAAGAAACCCGACCCTAAACCTATTCTACGGCAGCGACCGACGTCCTCCATCTGCGATCTCTATGTACGCGGGCGGGGTTCAAGACCCGTGAAGTGAAGGTGCGGTCTCCGGCGAGGAAGAGTAGAACACGGGATACGGATCGGCCAGTTGGCACACCATGCCCTACTCATCCTCGGAGGAGTCCCCGACCTCGGTGGTGCCGGACGTTGGACGGCGGCAAGTAGGACACGTGGCTAACGGTGCTCCCGTCGTCGGCCGCCAGCGTGACCACCGCTTGTGCGGTCACGTCCGCGTCCGGCTACGCCGCTATTGCGTCGCGAGAGGCGACTTGAGCGAGGGCGACGACCTCGAGCTTCATCCCCGAAGACAAGCCCTCCCGCAGAGCGTTCGCACTTGCGGTCATGGCGGATGTGGTGCCAGGTAGGAGGACGATGCGCTATGGTGTGGAGGTTAGCTGGGCGTTGCCGCTTTAAGTAGCGCATTCCGGTGAGGCCAACCGTCCGGGTGCGCCATTAAGTCGCCGGAGTTGGTTCCTCGGGCACCGAGCCTCTTAACGATGACATACGAACGGACGGCATGAATGCGGGCAGCTGGCGCCGGCTGGGAACGCACCGCGCGACGGCGCGAGGGACGAGGGTTTTGGTGTGCCAGGGTAGTCAGCTGCGGTCGTGGCAACGTTGGAGATGCCCTTTGCTCACATGCGATCCCCGCATGTCATTGAAAAAGCAAGACGACCCGGCATGGTCTCAGGTCCAGAGGATGCAGTTCGCCGCGCTACACCACTCCGCGGACGCGTCGCGGCGCCCCGTGCATCCTCGACGAGCCGGGTGTTGGGGTGTGTTTGGATTGTGGCCAAAGTGCACCTTACCAAAATTTTGGTCATGACCCAAAGATTGGTCTTTGTTTGGATGGTTGCCATTTTTTGGCATGCCAATGAACTCTAGCCAACTCTAGTTCATTTTTCTTGCCAATGTCGGCCAAATCATGGGCAACCAATACCTCAACCAAAATTTTGGTCATGACCCAAAGATTGGTCTTTGTTTGGATGGTTGCCATTTCTTTGGCATGCCAATGAACTCTAGCCAACTCTAGTTCATTTTTCTTGCCAATGTCGGCCAAATCATGGGCAACCAATACCTCAACCAAAATTTTGATGGGGCAACCTTGGGCACAAACCAAACATACCGTTGGTCGTGCCACAACACTAACGCCATCCTCGGCACACTGAAACCGACCGTGTTTAGCGACGATATGAGCGTGTCGCTCACCGCGGTCGCCGTGTCCAGAGGCGGTGCTGGAGCTGCGCCCCATTGTTGGCCCCAACAACCCACATGAACGGTTTTCGGTGGCGAGGAGGTCGTGGGCCAGCTCCTCCATTGGACTAGTCTGCGCTACGTCATCCCGACGGGTGTGCCCCACATGTCGGTTTCCCTGTTTTCCCGGCCATATTCGAGCGTCAGTGCTCCGCGTTGCGCATTAGGCCTTTCACTCTGTAGGCCAAGCGAGACAACTTATTGTTTATTTGAACCGTTCAAGTATAATCATGTGGCGTTTGCTTATTTCTCATTCCTCTCCAACCCTCTTCTCCATCGATCATGTCGCCCTCCAGTCGAGTCCATCCTCCCGCATGCCTCATTTGAACATTCTGCCGAGTATCATTCACATGTACCCACCCTAGTCCTCTTTAAATAGATCTCTGGACCACGAGATGAAATCGAGAGGGAACGAGTGGGGGCACGTGATACCTAAGGCGGATTCAAAATTTTGAACCGATGATCATAGCATCCGCAAATCATATATAAAGGGTATTCAATGTTCGTTTCATTTTTGAACGTACAATATACTCCCCTTATCCTTTCTAGTTTACATATAAGTTTTATGTGTAGTCAAAGTATCTCTACTTTGATCAAAAAGGTATCAACATTCAACAACGCCCAATCAATATTGTTAGATTCGTACGTACTCCTAGATTTGTACTCGAGATGGTTTCCAATTTGACTATTGACAAGATTAATAGTACATGAGATGTATAATGTGAAAATTATATCATTGGAAACTCCTTTCACATACGAATTTGACCGTATGCTTTGTGTAAGTTGCATGTCATATATTATTACTCTAACATTTGGTCAAAGTTAGCCTCAAAAAACGCATTAGACCCTGTATGCTTTGTGTAAGTTGCATGTCATATATTATTACTCTAACATTTGTGTAAGTTGCATGTCATATATTATTACTCTAACATTTGGTCAAAGTAGTATAGTGGAAGTGGATCCTCTGACGTAGGTATCCCTGCCTTACACTCCCTTTCGGTCACTTACTGGTGGACCCCATGCTTGCTAGGCCCCGCATGTCAGTTACTCAATGGGTTCGGCCACGTCAGGGGATCCTCATCCGTAGTATACTCCCTCTGTTTTTATTTACTCCGCATAAAACGGAGGGAGTGGTGGTATAATAAATGACGCGGGCGGGGGAGGGGGAGGGACGTCGGTTTGCACTCAACTGCGGTCCCACAAGCGAGAGAAAACGCAAGACGAAGCGCGTTCCATTCGGTGAGCGACGTGGAGGGTCCAGCATGCTGGGCTGCAACGCGAACGCGACAAGAGCGATGTACAGTCAAAACCGATTGACCGGTCGTCACCGGAACCACTATTCACGCCAGAACCTTCGCTGCTCGGCCTACGCCAGCCACTGCCCTAAAACCACACCAAATCTCCAGCCCATTCCCCCACCTTTCGATCCCCTAGCCTGCATCAAGCGTCCCCTAGTTCACCGGAAAGCCATGGTGCGCCGCAAGATCACTTACTACAAGATGCTGACGCCGGAGCGCCGCGCAGAAATCGCGGCGGCGGTCGGCGCCACAGACCTCCGTTCCCAAGCTCGCTTTGCGGCGGGCCAATCCCCGAGTTCTCTGGAGCCAAGCTACGAGGAGGAGGAAGCTGATCCAATGTTCATGGCGGAGGTCGCGGCGCAGAAGGCCCCCGATGGGTATGAGACGATGGACGTCGACTTCGTGCCGGCGTCCGAGTCCCCCATGGTGCAGGCGGACCAACGGTTCAACATGGCGATACTAAAGGAGGGCCGGGAGGCAGAGGCTCAACTCAATGCGGAGCGCGTGCATGCCGCTGCCATCGAGGCTCTCCTGTAGGCGGAACCGGATGTCGTGGATGTGAACCTGGCGGCGGAGGCTCAACTTTAGGTGGAGCGCGCAGATTCCGCTGCAATCGAGGCCCTCCTGTAGGCGGAACTGGACGTCCTGGACTTGAACCAGGCGGCAGAGGCTTGACTCGACGCAGAGCGCGCGGATGCCGCTCTCATCAACGCCCTCCTGCAGGCGGAACCGGACGTCCTGGACTTGAACCGGGCGGCGGAGGCTCGACTCGACGCGGAGCGTACGGATGCCGCTGCCATCGAGGCCCTCCTGCAGGCGGAACCGGACGTCCTCGACTTGAACCGGGCTGTGCTCTCGTCCGTGCAGAGCGCCCGCACGCTCTGCTTGAACGAGTAGCTGGAGGCCGAGGACAACCACGGTGCGGAGACACACGTCGGCAGCGACGGCTGGTTCGCGCCGGCAGCCAAAGATGACGAGGCCGTCTCTTTCCGTGAGCAGTGATAGTTTTTCTTTATGTTGTTGTTTTTATGGATCTTTTGCTGTGTAAAAACATATATTTGTTATGCAAGTCGCCTGACTTGGGTCAGTCTACCATTTCAGGCGGTTGGATGAATATCCTATGTCTCCTAACCCTTCTTTCCTTCTTCCTCACCTCTTCTTCTTCCCCAACAAACCACCGCACGGGTCGTACGGATACTCCCCAACATGCGGTTGGATAAACATACTCTATGAACGAAAATTATGTGTCAGCGATAGGATGGCTGAGTTTGGTTTGTTCACATGCGACAACACGTGTCAGTGAGGGTGCGTTCCCTTGGTTGGGTTTGCGGCGTGCAGGAGCGACTGTGTGAGGGTGCGGTGCGACCGCGGCGTGCAGGAGCGACCGTGTGAGGGTGCGGTGTGACCGCGACAGCCATGCGCAAGTGTACCTCCTTCTCATTTTGAAAACTTTAGGCAAGCTTGGCAAAAATGTGTGGCGAAGTTTGGCAATGCAAGGCCTAGACCCAAACAGGATAAGTACGTATGTACTAGGAGTACTAGTGTTAAAAAAGAAAGGCGGGGTTTTCCTTCGCGGGATTTAATTGATACAAATCCTCGTTTCACGTGTCAATTAATGTGTATTTTTTCTCCAAAGACCAAAGAGCTAACCATCTCACTCCTCATCGCTTGATTAATGCAGCGCCATGCAAACCAACCTTCTCACTTCCGCATGCATGCAGGGGATATTAATGTCCTTGGTTGCTAACCCCATCAATTTTGCCTCGATTAGTGTTAGTGGCCCTTTGCAAATTGTAATTTTGATATACTGGCCTTGTGTACAAAAAAATGGAGGTAGTAACTATATTTGACTTCCTTCCCCATTGCGGTGACGTCGACGATATCTTTTTTTTTGGGTGGTTTGGCGAAGTGCGTTCGACGGAGAACACCATTGAGGGAGACCACGGTAAGTCGTTCGCAAGTGCCGCCTGCAAGCCGAGACAACCGCCTTATTTGCATCCAGGAAGTCCTTTACTAGTACTACTAGGAGTACTAGTGCGGTGAGATGGCTTCTCGAAGAAGACGATGGAGAAGCGGAGTCAGCGAAGAGTGAAATGATGGTTGCTTCGTCCGTGCTTTTGTGATTTGATGCCTCACTGCTTTGTGATTTGTGATAGAAGGGACAGGGGAGTAGACTATGTGCTCTATACTGTACTACATGCGTCCAAGCATTGGAGAAAGAGGAGAGGCGTTGCACTTTTCTATTCCTTCAATCAATCAATCAGGGAGCTTCAGTTCCATCTTTTTGGCTTTGGCAACACCGTCCACAATGGTTCCCACGATGCCAAAAGCTATTTTCACATTTGGCTACACATTGTGGATGCCCTTAACCGTACCATTTGGTTTTGCTCCTGTGTGCTATCTATACAAATCTCAATTATATTGATCTAAAAAATTATAGAATCAAGATTAGTAAAAAGGAGGTGATTTTCCCGTGCGGATGGCGGGGGAGGTTTCTTATTTGAGCAATGCTACATACACGTAATGGTTTACGTAAAGTTACGAACTGATGTGATTTGGGACTATTTGATTGGATTAAAGGAGAGGATTAGGCCCACCCCACCTGAAAATCAGGGGGGCATATATAGATTAGATGGAAAGTATACGTAGCAGCTACGTAGCCCTTTGTAAGTCTAGGATTAGGCTTCTTATTTTCGGAGGACATTGTCCTGGCGGTTTGCTAACATGCGGTCCCACGTGTCAGTGCTTTACCAAGCCGATCCGCGTCCCACATGAGGCAGAACAACGGCAGAAGCAACACGTGGTTAAGTTGAAGAAGATGAGGGAGAAGCGGATTCAGCAACGAGTGAAATGATGGTTGCTTCGTCCCTCCAACTTAACTGCGGGAAAGGTGCAGCTTGTGATTTGACGCCTCAGTGCTCATTACTACGCCGGCGCCATGACTGGGGTGCTTCACCCTGACTGCTCTGCACTGTATTCCGGTATGGCACGTGGACCCGGTAGCTTGATGTCCCACATGTCGGCGAAAGGGACTAGAAGATTTATGAAAGCGAGCGCTCCACTCTTACGACGGAGGAGTAGACGACACGATGGCCCAGTGAACTGTCACTTGTAGTACTTTATAGTACTATAGTTTTGCTGTTTCGCACGATCCATCGATACAAACCCGATTAAACAGGAAAGGGCGGGATTTTTCCCGCGCGGTAGATGATACTGGCCATACATTTCAAAGGCAATTTTAATGTATGCAAACTGAATAATTATAAGTAACAATATGATATCTAGTAAAACTAAAAACACATATAATTTATTGTGCTAGAGTGTAGTAGTAGTGTTGTATTGCATAGTTGTTAGATGTAACATGCGAGAACGTGTAGAGATGTAGTTTTGGAGGGCCTACAGAGAGAAAAGCGTAATACGGTCACCGAACTTCAGAATAAGCTGATTACGGTCACTATATACGTTTTGCGGTGATTATACGGTCACTTGCTCACAGTTCAACATCGGATTGCACTCTGTTGACTGGCCAAATAGTGTGCGTGGTGCCATGTTGACTAGTTAAATTGACCACGTTCCTTGTGGGTCCTACCTGTCAGTTCGCATAGGCAAAAGGTCAGATAAACACAAATTTACGCAGGCGCGACAAGGCTCCAACCCATGCGCGGGAATCACCTGGTTGTGTATGTGTCTGTCAGGGCCTGATGTGTGCGCATGCACGTGTAGGTTGAGCACTTGAGCGTGAGAGTGTGTGTTGGTCGTGTGGTGTACTGGTGTGTGCATGCATGCGTGCGTGTGTGCGTGTGAGTGTTGTGTGCGTGCGTGTGAGTGTTGCGTGCGTGCGTGGCTGCATGTGTACGTGCGAGTGTTGCGTGCGTGCGTGGGTGCATGTGTTTGTGTGAGTGTTGCGTGGATGCAGTTCGTGTGCATGCGTGCGTGTGTGTATAATCACCACACCAGCTCCTGTGTGTTAAAACAGACGGCTCAGCATACCAATACAAGGCCACCTTGTCCGCTGTGCCCGCGGTCATGACTTCGAACCACCGTCCAAATATTTTTGTTGTTGTTTGTTTTCATTCTTACTAGCAAGATGCCCGTGCGTTGCACGTAACATCAAGATGCATTTGTATGACTTGTTTATCTTGTGAGAGAAAAGGATGAACGAGGGAAGGCCTTATTTGCAAATGTGGAGAGGTGTGTGGGTACCTTTTTGCAAAATTGCCATAGTTTCTTTCCTATCCGTCAGATATAAATCGGACGGCCTATATTGCAGGATGGCAGGCACACCATCATCACCAACTCTGTTTTTTATAAGAGTGTATTTTATGTATTTTATAAGAGTGTAGATGTAGAGTAGATACAAGTCGACAGGTGGGCACGATGGTAGTGAGATAATGTGATGCAACACTAGAGGTGCCACGTGGAGCGTTTAACTGGTCAACTAGTCATGTCATGAGCAAATACAGAGTTGTACGGTGAGCCCATGACTGTATAATAACCACTAAACGTAAATGGTGACCGTAATGAGTGGATTCTGAAGTCCAATGTATGTATCGTGCTTTCGCTTCAAATACAATGATCGTCATTGCATATATCGCGAGAGAAAGATGAAACATGCGTGAATTTTCTGGGGGCTTACTTTTAGAGGACCTGGAGATAGTTTTGTGTGCGTACGTGAAAGGGGCGTACAGGGGGGGTATGCGATGGAGAGAGAGATGCTCTTCGTTTCTCTTTATTATGACTAACTTTGTATATAGTATAAAAATATACAAATTCACAGTGCGGAATAAATATCATTGTGGGCACCATGCAATGCAAATTAGCGTTCGTACTCCTCCATATACCTTTGTAATGTTGTATATATGTAGAAACTCTAAAATAATTTTTTGGCCACACTTTATTCAAAAGAAATGTTGTATGCGAAATAAACGTGAAGAGAGGTCTTTTTAGATCAATGGGGTACGTGATGTAACATGTGTGAATGTGTAGTTGATGCATTTGGCGGGGCCTAGAGAGGTATGTGTGTGTATTACGTATTCGAGAGAGGCATGGATAGAGGGGCCG
>NC_057808.1:340598831-340619235 GCF_018294505.1 Triticum aestivum | reverse complement strand
GAGAAATGAGAGTGGTCTAGAGAGAGAGAGACGAATATGACGTCACGACAAGAGATTCCATTCCCTTGAGTGTGTATATGCAAGGGGGAGGGAATAGAGGCACCAGGAGAAATTTTCTGTGTGTGTGGTGTTTGTGTTGGTATGTGTGGGTGTGAGAAGATAATGAGACGTGGGGGCAGAGGGTGTGTCACCGCGTGAGGTCCGGTGGGTCGAGGTGAGGCCCTTCATTCGGTTCTGACCTGCGCCACATTGGTCGGCCCGTGACGCATTTAGGAAGACCCATGGATGACTAGTCGTACAAGACAAAGATAGCAGAATTGTGAAGAACTCTATGTCCACTGACAAAGCCGGCTAGGATTTGTAACCCTAGGTTCTCGGACTAAGGTAACCCCTTTATCTCTGATATTACTATTCATCCAACCTAACTTTAAGGGGCATCCTACAGAATGCTCTGCTAGAATCATACTCGTCGATTAGGAAGAGAGGTGTGAGACAATGCGTGAGAGACAGGCGTAAAGATAATGTGCGTACATGAGACACGTAGGTAGGTCCATGTATATAGAAAGGGTCGATGAGGATTGTGCGTGTGTATGTTTGCGAGAGGAAGAGTGCTTGTGATAAAGGTTAGTGAAAACAGCTGCAAATGGTTACGAGAGGGAGGGAGGGTTATATCTAGAGCATGTGTGCGAGAAAGACACCTCGAGAGAGAGAGTGTGTGAGCATGTGTGAGAGACCACCGATGGAGAGTGAAACTACACGTAAAAGACTGCTCTACACATTGATTAAAGAAATAAATTGTATCCAAATATTAGGATGGGATCATGATATTTGCAATTTGCGTAAGGAGCGGTCATTGATCCATCAGACATCTAGATTCTATCGAATTTGAGCATGTCTATGTTATTATTCGACACAATTGATCCACATAGTTAGTATTTTGAACTCCAAACAATGCATCGCTTTAGCAATCGAATATAAACGTGAGTATAGTTCATGTTGTGCGTGTAAAGCACATTATACATACGAAAGTTACACAATGGACATTATAAATAGCTACCTATGAACTAGCATACATTTGAATTCAACTTAAGGTGGTTTAAAAAAATCGAATTCAACATGAAGTCCATTCAATTATTTGAATTTGATATCATGGCATTTGTAAACCATACCTAAATTATGGGGGCACCAATCTTTGCTCTAATTTTGTACATAATAGCATATGTAGTCGTGTACAAAATAGATTCAAATTTAGCTCCTCCATTCCAAAATAATCGTAGTTATAGGATTTTCAAGTGTCAAAATTTCAAAAAGAAGCGGATAATTTAATGAGGTTTTCAAACATACAAGGTCAAATATAACGTTGTCTATTTAGGTCAATCCTCATAGTTCAAGAGTACTCTAAACATGAATGCTTGTGTTTCAAAATTTCGAACGAAGCGCCAAAAGAGCCTCTACTCGTCCGAAACCGCGTGAGACCAATGTTTGGTAGTACAAGGAAATTACTTTTCTAATAACTCCGACCCGTGAAACCTACCGACCCGACGTCCAAAGGTCTAAACCGGGGTAGGTTTGTAGCTTCATCTAGACGCCACGCAACCGCATCCGAAAAACATTCATACACAATGGCCGCCTAAGCACACATGCGCGCGGCCGAAATCGCCCCCGCCCACTATTTGGGACACCTGGGATTACCATCCTACCCCCGACCCGCAGTAGGTCCGAAATTTAAGAGGGGGGCAAAGTTTGTACTTTCCCCAAATTTCAAACAAGCGCGTCCCATCTTCTGTTCAAAAAAGCCAAAAACAAGCGCGTCCCAGACCGAAACATGGTTCCCCCCCACCCGTCCGATTCCCCATTCATACTCCGTGGGCGCCAAAACTACCTCTCCACCAGCCGCGAAACCCCGGCGTCCTCCGTCCGCCACCCCATCCCACCCATCAATCGCCACCCTCCTCCATCACGCCGGAGCCGATACCCCGACGTCGTCGTCCACCGCAACCTCAACCGCAACGCCCTCCACGGCTAGTAGTTGAAGCCGAGGCCGAGCCGTCAGTACCCAAGCCGTCCTGCGCCTCACCGCTGCCGCTCCAACTTCTCCACCCTCCACCGCACCGGAGCTGTTCCTGCTACGCCGTCCTTCGCCGCCTCGGATCTGCTTCCCCTCCGCCGACATACGGCCACGGCAACACAGTCAACAATTTGGCCATGGGTTCGTCCAAGCCTGCACCCTCCAGAACATCGGTTTCCCCGGTAAAAAGAAGAAGATCGGTGCGACATGTGGAGGTGACCACACCGGCAACCGAAAAAGGTACCCCTCTTCCCTTATTCGTGCAAATCTTACGTCTCTGCTTGCAAGGTATTCATCCCACAGAAGACACTAGTTGACCGCTTCTTCTTGATACTAGACGTTCCTAGTAACTCGCGATGCACAAGGTTTCTCCTCATATACTATTTCACCTTAGCTAGAGGTCCGTCGCCCCCCTGAATTTCAATTTCTGGCCAGTTGATTCCCAATTAACGGAAGCATTCCCCGGCGTAACAGGCGCTAGTACGCCTATTACGCCGGGGAAAGCAGCTCCTTGGTGTTTATCTTAGGGGCATGTGCGGCCTAGAGCTATTGGCGCCCGATCTGGAGGTCGGCCGGGATTAAAGGGATGGCCTGGGGGCGCTGCCAAGCACGGCGGTGGTGTGAGGTCGATGGGAGGGCGGGGCGGCGGAGGCAGGGGTCTGGGCCGGTGGTCGCTGGCGGTTCGAGAAAGATCGTCAACAGTGACTGGCGGGAGGTAGACGAAGGCCATCTGCCCGTTCCTTATAGATCGGACGGTTCATTAAAAAAATCGACTGACCTATTTATTTTCAGTCGACTGTTATCTTAGATATGACCACATGTGGTGGTGTGCTGGAGGAGTACCTGCATTTCCTGTGCTCATATATTACAAAATCATACGGAGTAGAATCTAATTTTGTTTGCCATGCAATGTTGTAGAGCTATCATATGTCTCCTGTCATTTATTTTTCAGCCACCTGCTATCTGCCAGTTTTACAGTGCACTAGTTCTGCACACACTTCACCCTTACTCTCACTATTGTGTTTTTATGCAAGGGTATTTCACACTCTGCTGCCATGAGAGAAGCCAAAAAGAAAAGAGAGAAGTCGCGCTCCAGCTTTGTGTGTGGGTAGGCAAGACACGTTACAGCGCTATAAAGGGTGCAGTGTCAGCAGATGGAGACGGTAAACGTAGCTCTGGAGTTGATGACCTCGCTCGCAATGAACCACCATCCCAGGTGCTTGCTTTAACTTCGCGGTCTCATATGTGGTTGCATGTTCCATATGGTGTCTAGCTTGTATTCGAAAGGCCGAAGTCGGTAAGATAAGGAAAGATATTTTTTTACATGAACCACCATCCCGTGAGCACCAGAAGACAAATAGCTAGTCAGGGCACTGGCTGAGCCAGTGACAAGCCCAGCAAAGATAGGCATCACCTGGAAGCCAACTAAAAAGTTGCGATGGTGGCGAAGCAGCCCGCCTCCCAGCAGGCTCTCAGGTCCTAGATGATCATGCTCACCACTCCAGCCGGATGTCTAGCTTGTATTGCTTCCAATTTGGTTAAATTGCATCTGCTTAGCTTACACATTATACCTTTGAATATGACATGCCTTTCTGTTTTTGGTACATACTAGTACATCTGTGTATTAACCATGTTCTTACATCAAACTAATGTTCTTGTGTATCCCTCATCAATCACTTATGACAAGGCAGGCAGGCAAGGGGACTACTCCTCATTTAAAGAATGCAACGTCAGCCTCCCGACATGATTCTCAAGAAACAGAAATGCTAGATGAAGATAGTGAACGTAGCTCTGTAGTTGATTACAGCATTTCCCCTACACTAGCATCGCAGGTGCTTTCTCTAACTTGGCAGCGTGATATGTGGTTGCATGTTGCATATGGTGTCTAGATTGTAATTCTTCCAATCTGGTTAAACTGCATGTGCTAGTCTGCTTAGCTTATACATTATACCTGTTAATGTGACATGCCTTCCTGTATTTAGTACATAGTGCATCTGTCTATTAAGCATGTCCTTACATAAAACTATTGTTTTTTTTGTATCCCGCATCAATCAACATGACGAGACACCTTTAGTATATGCAGCGCGATATTAGTTGCATCTTTCATATGATTTATAGCATGCGCTGCTTCTAATTTGTTGAAATTCCATTTATGATGGGACACTTTTAACTTGGCAAAGTCATATTGGTTGCATCTTTCATGTGGTGTCTAGCTTGCATTGCTTCTTATTTGCTGGAATGGTTTCTGCTTAGTTTACACAAACAGTTGTGAACATGCCATACCGTCCTGTTTTTCGTACATATTCCATCCTGGCATCATGTGTTTGCCTTACATCAAAGTAGTGATTGTCAGTATCATGCATGAATGAGTTCTGAAGAGAGAATTTTATTGCTTTTTCTTGTCGGTTTTACTTGACAATTCAAAATCAATAAAGCGGAAGGAAGTTAGCAAGGCAGCGGATAAAGGTGCTCCTTCCGAATGGAGGGCCTCTACAGTTTCTACTCCTCCACACCCCCAAGATGATTTCCAAGACAACACATGCATAGACACTCAACAAAGTTGTGTTTATGATGAGCACGTCTCCCCTAGTGCAGCACCACCGGTGCTCCCTCTAACTTGGCACTGTTATATGTGGTTGCATGTTATGTGTGATGTCTAACATAAAATTACTACTGTTGTGTAACCTGCAACAATCACTTATCATAAGACACGTTTGACTTCGGAGTGTGATATAGGTTACATCTCACATTCTTTTCTAGCTTGTACTACTAATTTGTTGAAATGGCACTTATGACGAGACAGTTTTAACTTGGTAGAGTGATATTCGTTGCATCTTTCATATGGTGTCTAGCTTTCATTGCTTCTAATTTGTTGAAATGCCTTCTCCTTACTTTACACATCATAAGCTGTGAATATGCAATGTCACTAATGACGAGAGACCTCTAACATGGTAGTGTGATGTTGTTTGCATCTTGCATATGATTTATTTCTTGTACTGCTTCACATTTGTTTAAACGCCATTTATGATGAGACACTGTTAACTTGGCAGAGCGATATTTGTAGCATCTTTCATATGGTGTCTACCTTCCATTGCATTGCTTCTAATTTGGTGAAATGTCTTCTTGTTAGTTTACACATCATAGTTCTGGGTATCTCTTCCATCCTGTTTTTGATACATATTACATCCTCCTATCATGTGGTTGTCTAACATCAAAGTTTAGTTCGTCTGCATCACACATCAATTTGTTCTGAAGAACTAAATTGTTATTCGTTTTTCTTGTCGGCTTGACTTAACATGGCACAAAGAAAGAGGAAGAAACACAGAATGGCAGGGAAAGAGAAGCGGATGAATCATGCAGATTCTGCTGGTACCGATGGTGCAATAGAAGGTCAAAGTCCAGCAGAAAATTCTACAAACACTGCATCCCATGCTACACGAGTTGCAAAAAAAGCCAAACAGAAACAAATAGCTGCCACCAAACAAGCAGAGACAGCCCTAGTTCTTGCAACACCTACCACAGTACTACCAGCTGCACGACTTACTCGTGCGTCAACTGAGCTAGCAGCACGTTCCCAAGCTCCCTTGCCACCTGACACTACTTCCCAAGCACTCTTGACACAAGACGAGTTGGCAATATCAGATGAACCTTGTGAGCTTCAACAGCAAGAAGGTAGTTGCTGGAGTCAAGTTACAGTTGCATGCTTCTTTATATGTAGTCTCACAGTTTGATGTGCACTAACACTTCCTATGTTCATTGTTGGACTAGCACCTAGGCGCAAGAGGAAACAAACATCAGGGATAATGCTCGATAGGTTAACTAAATCTAGAGGAGGAAGAATGGAGATCCGTTTTGAGGCAGGTTTAAAAAGGCCATGTGATGCTACAGAGTCAGCCAAGTTAGTATCAGAGGCAGCGGTTGCCGTTAGGTGTCATGTACGTATCCTCCCAACATGGATTCAGTACAGGAATGACAAAGACGAAACCCAGTTCAACACCTTCCTCGACCATTTATCTGTAAGTATGGTTATGTATGGAAACTAGTAATATCGTCTTGCTCTGTCCCATACTTTCTAGGTTGCTGATATTGAGACTCCCATAATTTTCAACAGATGAGGTTCAAGTTGGATAGCCAAGATGATGCTACCAGACAAGCTTGCACCCAGGTTTTCAAGTCTGCTCTATGACAGCATCGGTATAACTTGAGGAAAACTCACTTTGAAGGCAAGGCTAACAGTGAACTTTCCCAAACATCTCCAGTGGAAAATATATCGGATGAAGACTGGAGGGGCCTTGTTAAACACTGGTCTGATCCGAAGTATCAGGTACATTATATATATGTGATCAGATCACATGTTGAAGTCCTATTTACGCATGTGCCACACAAATCTATCTTCTTGTAGGTGAACTGTTGAAAGAACAAGGCCAACCGTACGAAAGTGAAATTCCAACAGACAACAGGATCTCGTAGCTATATTGCACACTGCGAGGCTCTTGTAATTAGCTGCTGTTTCACTCTTTTCACTGTACCATATTATCAGATCTATATTGACTTGTTCAAAATGCAGAGGAAAGCCCGCAAGGACCAAAAAGTACCTGAACCAAATGCTGTGGAAATCTTCAAGGACTGTCACACCAGCAAGAAGAAGGGCATGACTACACCAGTCAAAGCCGCTGTTGTAAGTCCTTATTCCTCATGCCTTTTAACTACTACTTACTCTGACTTGTGCCTTGAACTGCATGGTTTGTAGCCAATGTCTATTACTCTTTTCAATTTTATACACAATTGTCTTAGCGTATCATTGCACCTTACAAGGTTTTAAAGAGAGGAGTGATGTTCCTTTGATCTTGACCCGTAATCTAGTTCCGTGCTAGACTTGCCCACACAACGTTACAATTGCATGTTTGTCTATTCTCAGTTGTTTTGTGATACGAATGATGTCATACTATGCTTACCGTATTATAAACTTCGTCTCTTTATCCTTAGCCCTCAATACAATGTGAAGAAATAGACAATACATTAGCGATGGTACATGGTCATATGTTTGGAACCTGGTTTTATTATGTACTTTGCAATAAAATACAACTAATATTTTACATGGGTTCACCAGAATAAGTTCTGTATATAGACCAAAGCTATTTTGTTTGGTTTTGCTGCCTCCTTAATATCTTCTGTTCTGGTACTACTAATGTAAAACCTCAACTTTTCAGCAAGCTATGGAAAAAATGGTGGAACCGCCACCTTCTGAAGGTGGCGAGGCAACTATAACCGCAATGTCAGCTCTTGCTGCAGTGGGTCAGTACCTGTCCACTAACAGTGCCAAAAGCACGTTCCTGCGTAATACTGGGTTGGTTGTTAAGGCAATATCGTCCAAACTGCCTCATGATCAAGATATGCAAGCTCAAAGCAATGTTGTATCTACGCTCCAGACACAAGTCCATTCCCTAACAGAGACCCTTTGTGAAACAAGGAGAAACATTGCTCAATGTCATCAAGATATGCATGGTTTTGAAACTAGACTATCAGACATTTGCTATGTTGTTCAGGAGCCTAGGGGAAATGAAGGCGAGGGTTATGGTGCTCCATCGGACAATACAGCATGAAAATGTAACAGTCAGGTCAAATGAACTGAGCTTCTGAACTTCTGGTGGTGCATTTATCTGCTAGACTGTTAAGTTTTATGCCAACCTTCTTTTTGTTATATAGTTGTAATTTGTTTTGGTGCGATACAAAATTTGTTCTTAACGTGCAGCCACCGGCTGAAGAAAACAACAAGCCATTTTTGTATAGTGTAGGGTGTTCCCTATATTTGCACTGGTGGCGATCTTTGATGCCGAGTGGATGTAATCTGTGCAATCGCCTTAATAGCCTAGCGCTAGTTTCGGCCTTATTTATTTCCTAGTCTTCTTTTTCCCTGGTTTCCTAGTGGCCGCAACTACCATGGGCCATATATGGGCCGTAGGATCCATGGGTCTCCTACGGGCCATCGATAAATGGGCCTGTAATCGGTGGGCCTCGGGCCGTCGGATAAATGGGTCTACATGGGCTGTAATCGGGAGTAATTGGTATTGGCCCAACACGGTAATAGGCCGTTAACAGGCCATAGGATAGCAAAGGCTTAATTCTGTCACAGGCATAACGGGTCGTTAATGGGCCAGAATATAGGACAGGCTGGAAACGACGCAACGGGTTAACAGGCCAGAAACGGGCCGACTCTTGCCATGGGCCGAATTTGGCCCATTAGGGTAACATGCCAGTAACATGCCGACTCTTGCCATGGGCCGAATTTGGCCCATTAGGGGAACAGGCCAGTAACGGGCCGACTCTTGCCATGGGCCGAATTTGGCCCATTAGGGGAACAGGCCAGTAACGGGCCAGAAGTAATCGAGGGCCGAAAAGGAGCCCAAGAACGTATGGGCCGTCAATAGGGCGAAAGCTAACACGGGCTGGAAACGGCCCATGTAAATCACGGGCCGTTAACTTATGCATAGGGGTTGGCACACGTTTTTGTCTTGACTCTCCGGTAGAAACTTTGGGGGCACTCTTTGAAGTTCTTTGTGTTGGTTGAATAGATGAATCTGAGATTGTGTGATGCATATCGTATAATTATACCCACGGATACTTGAGGTGACATTGGAGTATCTAGGTGACATTAGGGTTTTGGTTGATTTGTGTCTTAAGGTGTTATTCTAGTACAAACTCTATGATAGATCGAACGGAAAGAATAGCTTAGTGTTATTTTACTACGGACTCTTGAATAGATTGATCAGAAAGAATAACTTTGAGGTGGTTTCATACCCTACAATAATCTCTTTGTTTGTTCTCCGCTATTAGTGACTTTGGAGTGACTCTTTGTTGCATGTTGAGGGATAGTTATATGATCCAATTATGTTATTATTTTTTAGAGAACTTGCACTAGTGAAAGTATGAACCCTAGGCCTTGTTTCCTATCATTGCAATACCGTTTACGCTCACTTTTATCATTAGTTACCTTGCTGTTTTTATATTTTCAGATTACAAAAACCTATATCTACTATCCATATTGCACTTGTATCACCATCTCTGCGCCGAACTAGTGCACCTATACAATTTACCATTGTATTGGGTGTGTTGGGGACACAAGAGACTCTTTGTTATTTGGTTGCAGGGTTGCTCGAGAGAGACCATCTTCATCCTACGCCTCCCACGGATTGATAAACCTTAGGTCATCCACTTGAGGGAAATTTGCTACTGTCCTACAAACCTCTGCACTTGGAGGCCCAACAACGTCTACAAGAAGAAGGTTGTGTAGTAGACATCAAGCTCTTTTCTGGCGCCGTTGCCGGGGAGGTGAGTGCTTGAAGGTATATCTTTAGATCTTGTAATCGAATCTTTTAGTTTCTTGTTTTATCACTAGTTTAGCCTATAAAAGAAATGTACAAAAAAATGGAATTGAGGGTGCCTCATATGCTTCATCTTTTTAATGTCTTCCGTGAAAATAAGGATTCCGATAATTGTGCTCAATTGCTAGAGGAAGAATGCATTAAAATGTTTGGCACTAAATATGTGAATGATGAGCATGATTGCAATGTTGTTAGTATGAATTCTTTGAATACCCATGATGCTAATGATATGCAAAGCCACAAGCTTGGGGATGCTATGTTTGATGAAGATGATATGTTTAGTCCCCCAAGTTTTGATGAGCAAATTTATTATGATGAAAGCATGCCTCCTATTTATGATGATTATTGTGATGACACGTATGCTCTAAAGAATAAAGATAACCATGAAACTTGTCATTATGATTTTAATTTTCAATTGGATTATGCTTCACATGATAGTTATTTTGTTGATTTTGCTCCCACTACTATTGATGAGAATAAATTTGCTTATGTGGAGAGTAGTAAAATTTCTATGCAAGTAGATCATGAAAAGAATGCTTTATGTGCTGGTTATATGGTTGAATTCATTCATGATGCTACTGAAAATTATTATGAGAGAGGATCATATGCTTCTACATATTCCAATAATATCAAGTTTCCTCTCTATGTGTTGAAAATCTTGAAGATTTGCTTGTTTTACCTTCCTATGCTAGTTGTTTCATGTTCCCATAAGTTGTTTGCTCACAAAATTCCTATACATAGGAAGTGGGTTAGACTTAAATGTGTTAGTAATATGCTTCATGATGCTCTCTTTATGTTTCAATTCTTATCTTTTATGTGAGCATCATTGAAATCATCATGCCTAGCTAAAAGGCATTAAAGAAAAGCGCTTGTTGGGAGACAACCCAATATTTACCCTTATTGTTTTTGTGTGTTCACATGATTAAGCTACTGTATTAATCATGTTTTATAGCTTTTGTTTCAATAAAGTGCCAAGTAGAACCTTTGGGAAGACCTGGGTGGAAGTTAATGTGATGTTGCTGTAAAAAACAGAAACTTTGCACTCACGAGTTTAGCTGTATTTTTTTACAGAAGAGTGCTTTTAAGTTGATTATTTTTTCAGAAGATTAATATACAAATTCCTCAGGTCCACCAATTTATTTCAGAATTTTTGAGTTCCAGAAGTATACGTTTGATACAGATTACTACAGACTGTTCTGTTTTTGACAGATTCTGTTTTCTATGTGTTGTTTGCTTATTTTGATGAATCTATGGTGGTGATTTATAGATAAGTTAGAATTGAGTAGTATCGGAGGGTATGAACTATAGATAAGTTGGAATACAGTATATATTACACCAATATGAATTTAGAATGAGTTCACAACAGTACCTAAGTGGTGATTTATTTTTTTATACTAACGGAACTTACGAGTTTTCTGTTAAGTTTTGTGTTGTGAAGTTTTCAAGTTTTGGGTAAAGATTCGATGGACTATGGAATAAGGAGTGGCAAGAGCCTAAGCTTGGGGATGCCCAAGGCAACCCAAGGTAATATTCAAGGATAACCAAACGTCTAAGCTTGGGGATGCCCCGGAAGGCATCCCCTCTTTCGTCTTCATTCATCGGTAACTTTACTTGGAGCTATATTTTTATTCACCACATGATATGTGTTTTTCTTGGAGCGTCATTTTATTTTATTTAGTTTTGCTTTCTGTTATTTAGAATAATGTTTTGCATCTTTATTGTCAATAAAAATGTCAAGGATAGCCTTTACCATGCTTATTTTGCAAGTATACATGTTGCTGTTTCAAACAGAAAGTTTACCGCTGTTGCAAACATTCCCTAGAAAAGTCAGAAAATGATAAAATGTTGAAACATTTTGAATAATAAGCTCTGATAAATTTAATACAGTGGGAATTTTATTTCATAATTTTTGGAGCTAGGGAAGTATGGATCTTGCTGCATTCTTTACAGACTGTCCTGTTTAGGCAGATTGCTGTTATGTTTGCATTGTTTGCATATGTTTGCTTCTTTAATGATTCTATTTGAGGATAGGACTATTAAATATGCAGAGGCATTTAGTATGCAATGTTGAATAATAATTTTAGTGAATTTCTACAGTAGAGTATGATAAGGTTTTTGCATTGGTTTATACTAACTTATCTCACGAGTTCTTGTTGAGTTTGGTGTGGATGAAGCTTTTGAGTTTAGGAAACCGTGATATGAGAGGAATTAAGGTGACACAAAAGCTCAAGCTTGGGGATGCCCAAGGCACCCCAAGATAATATTTCAATAAGTCTCAAGCATCTAAGCTTGGGATGCCCCGGTAGGCATCCCACCTTTCTTCTTCAACAATTATCGGTTAGTATCGGTTGAGTTTAAGTTTTTGCTTCTTCATTTGATGAGTGCTATCCTTGAAGTGTCGTTTTACCAAGATCTGAAATTCTTAAATGAGAGAGAGTCTTCACATAGCTACATAATTATTTAACTACTCATTGATCTTCACTTATATCTTTTTGGAGTAGTTTGTCATTTACTCGTGTGCTTCACTTATATCCTATGAGTAAATGGTTGAATAATTTGAATGTCATAAATCTGAAATTATATATGTTTCATATGCCTTTCCCATGGGGAGTAATGCCTTCACATATAAGAAGTAGAGGTGGTAAATTTATTGAAGGTTAGCAAACATTGTATTGATCACTTGAAAAATTCATGAAAGAATATTGAAGGAAGAGAGATTTCACATATAAATATCCTATCTTGGACATCTTCTATGATTGTGAGCCCCATTAATTATTTTCAAACCTGAGCAAATTAGTTGAAGTTGGACAAGGAAGACAACATAATGAGTTATGCTTGGGTATATTTGTATAGAAGTTATATTGTTATGGATCCTCTAACATGTGGTGCTTGCTATTTAGAATCCTTTGCTAGCCAAAATATCTGTACTAAGCGGGAATACTGCTTGTGCATCCAAACTCCTTGAACCAAGTTTCTTCCATGAGTGTCCACCATATCTACCTATATGCGGTATTACCTGCCGTTCCAAGTAAATTTGCATGTGCCAAACTCTAAAACTTCAAATAATAATCTGTTTTGTATGCCCGAATCGCTCATGTAGCGATTAGGGGTTGTCAGTATCTTCCATGCTAGGTGGGTTATTCTCACGATGAGTGGACTCCGCTCATCATTCACGAGAAAATGGCTGGTAACCGGGATGCCCAGTCCTATGATCAAAAGATCAAAAACAAATTCGCAAATAATTTAAACAAAACTCCCACAGGAATGTTGATAGTTGGACGGCACCCGTTGTTTCGGACATGCTGTGGAGTGTGAATGTTGGTGGAGGGGAGTAAAAAATTTACCTTTCTGCGTGGGAACCGCCTATGATGTATCTAGTATGGAAGATATTGGGAACCCTTGGTCGTTATGTTGACAATGAAAGCATACCTCTCAAAATTATTTTCATCTCTGTTTTAGCTTCGAGCTCTGGCACCTCTGCAAATCCCTGCTTCCCTCTACGAAGGGCCTATCTTTTACTTTTATGCAAGAGTCAATAGTATTCCTTCTTATTCCAACCTACTCTTTAGTTGGCAAGCATCATGTGATGGAAAGATCTAAGCATATATGGCCATTCAAATATATTTGAGCATGAATTATTATTGTTGACATTACCCTTGAGGTAAAAGGTTGGGAGGCGAAACATTAAGCCCCTATCTTTCTCTGTGTTCGATGAATACTATTTGTTCTAAAAATATGCTTTGAGTGGTAGCAATCATGGAAGACTAAATGATAGTTGAGTATGTGAAGTTTGCAAAATCAAAGCTCTAACATAGACTCTTCCTGAAAATAAGATGAATTGTAATTGTTTGATGACTAATAACACGGTTTGTTAGTTTTCAAGAAAGTTTATGATCTATACTTTAACATGTGAATAGTTTGTTACTTCATCATGCAAAGTTTTATGATATGAGCTACTGTTATGACATATAATGATGCTAGAAAAGGTGATTGAAATTATCATTGATCAAACTTGTGCACCTGCTAGCATTCACACTTCATAAATTCTTTCTTTTATCATTTACCTACTCGAGGACGAGCAGGAATTAAGCTTGGGGATGCTGATACGTCTCCAACGCACCTATAATTTATGAAGTATTCATGCTATTATATTATCCATCTTGGATGTTTAATGGGCTTTACTATGCACTTTTATATTATTTTTGGGACTAACTTATTAACCCAGAGCCCAGTGCCAGTTTCTGTTTTTCTCCTTGTTTCAGTGTTTCGAGAAAAGGAATATCAAACAGAGTCCAAACGGAATGAAACCTTCGGAAGAGTTATTTTTGGAACGGAAGCAATCCAGAAGACTTGGAGTGTACATAAGGGAAGCAACGAGGAAGGCACCAGGCAGGGGGGCGCGCCCACCCCCCTGGGCGCGCCCTCCACCCACGTGGGCCCCTTGTGGCTTCCCTGACCGACTTCTTTTGCCTATATATATCCATATACCCTAAAACCATCGGGGAGCAGAATAGATCGAGAGTTGCGCCGCCGCAAGCCTCTGTAGCCACCAAAAACCAATCGAGACCCTGTTCCTGCACCCTGCCGAAGGGGGATCCCTCACCGGTGGCCATCTTCATCATCCCGGCGCTCTCCATGACGAGGAGGGAGTAGTTCACCCTCGGGGCTGAGGTTATGTACCAGTAGCTATGTGTTTGGTCTCTCTCTCTCTCTCTTTCTCGTGTTCTTGAGGTGGTACGATCTTGATGTATCGCGAGCTTTGCTATTATAGTTGGATCTTATGATGTTTCTCCCCCTCTACTCTCTTGTAATTGATTGAGTATCCCCTTTGAAGTTATCTTAGCGGATTGAGTCTTCAAGGATTTGAGAACACTTGATGTATGTCTTGCGTGGGATACCCGTGGTGACAATGGGTATTCTATTGATCCACTTGATGTATGTTTTGGTGATCAACTTGCGGGTTCCGCCGATGAACCTATGCATAGGGGTTGGCACATGTTTTCGTCTTGACTCTCCGGTAGAAACTTTGGGGCACTCTTTGAAGTACTTTGTGTTGGTTGAATAGATGAATATGAGATTGTGTGATGCATATCGTATAATCATACCCACGGATACTTGAGGTGACATTGGAGTATCTAGGTGACATTAGGGTTTTGGTTGATTTATGTCTTAAGGTGTTATTCTAGTACGAACTCTATGATAGATTGAACAAAAAGAATAGCTTAGTGTTATTTTACTACGGACTCTTGAATAGATTGATCAGAAAGAATAACTTTGAGGTGTTTTCGTACCCTACAATAATCTCTTTGTTTGTTCTCCGCTATTAGTGACTTTCGAGTGACTCTTTGTTGCATGTTGAGGGATAGTTATATGATCCAATTATGTTATTATTGTTGAGAGAACTTGCACTAGTGAAAGTATGAACCCTAGGCCTTGTTTCCTATCATTGCAATACCGTTTACGCTCACTTTTATCATTAGTTACCTTGTTGTTTTTATATTTTCAGATTACAAAAACCTATATCTACTATCCATATTGCACTTGTATCACCATCTCTTCGCCGAACTAGTGCACCTATACAATTTACCATTGTATTGGGTGTGTTGGGGACACAAGAGACTCTTTGTTATTTGGTTGCAGGGTTGCTCGAGAGAGACCATCTTCATCCTACACGTCCCACGGATTGATAAACCTTAGGTCATCCACTTGAGGGAAATTTGCTACTGTCCTACAAACCTCTGCACTTGGAGGCCCAACAACGTCTACAAGAAGAAGGTTGTGTAGTAGACATCAGTCACTCAGATTTACCATCCCACATAGCAAGGCGAATAATAAGAGTAAGTCGGTATGGTGATCAATCCATCCCGCACCCAAATCATTACCGTGTATATGGTTTAGCAAATCTCGCATTCTAACACTCGGTCATCCTCACAAGCATTGCAGAATTTCTCTTGTCGATGAACCAAGTTCGGATAAATCCATTGATTCTGCAAGCGAAACTAACATCTATCGTTCCTTCACAACTCTCAGGTTTTGCGTAAACTCCTATAAAATCGTCTGTCGATAAAGGCATATCTCTTCCAGGGTTTTTCCTTCAGCAAGAGTGTGATTGCTTCCTGGCAGGTCCTGGGGCCTGTGGGTTATGGCCCATCTCATCACTTGTAAACCTTGAACTCATCCTCAGGGCAACTGATCATTACTCCAACATCCAACTTCCTAGCATTCTTAAATCCATCCAATTGTACTGTCTCCCTTCCTTCTATTTGTACCAAACTAAGACGTGCTTACTCAGACTCATCATGGAGTTACAATTGCTCCAAATTACCAACATTATACCTCCTTATTACCAACTTTATTCCTCCTTTATATCCAATAGTACTTCATCCCTTCATACTCTTGGGATATCCCACATATCGAGATAAAACTCGTACTTATTCTATTTGAAGTCCACTTCGTGGAATATCATTATCCTTTCCAAGGGTCAAATCTCCTCACAGGGTACTACCACCCTTGAAATGCACAAATTCATCCATAGACAATATTTCTCATATCCTCGAAAATGGTCAAAATCTTTCTTCATAGAGTAAGTACTCATAAAATCCAAATCAGTACCAACGATGCTAGTTTTATTGATCCTTCAATCACTATAATCTCATGCATTTCCATTATATGCCTCAACTTCGCAATATAAAGGAAATGTTCTCACTACTACTACTATACTTCTCACAGACACAACTAATTATCACAAGTCTCCTCCTTGGGACAATCTCTAGCAAGGTGCCCTGCTTCATTACAGCAGAAACATACTACTTCTGAGAAATCTCATGGTTTCCTCATGATTACATAGCCTCCTTGGGTCGTCGACTTCCTTTTTGGGCAACTGCTGAAGTAGTGCCCTGACTCCTTGCACTTGAAACATGTGATATGACTCAGGTCCTTCCTGGGATCCAATCTACTTCTCTTCCTGGACTTTTCCATTCCAATCAGGGCTTCTATTTCCTGTGGGTCATACTCTACTTCCTCTGTCGGGAATTCTACTAGATCCCCATTGAAACAATTCTGGGAGATGTGTCCTTTTTCTCCACATGAATAGCATGACTTGGTGCAGGGTCTAATTGGTTCTTCTTTGGGTGTGTCCCCCACCTCTTCCTTCATCACAGGTTCTTCTAAAATTTCCATGAGGCTCCTTTCATTACTTCTTTCTCCTGCTGCATGGTTCATTGTACCATGGGGTAAATGTGACACCGAGTAGGGTAGTGGGTAGTCCCTTCACACAAGAAATAAGTAATCTGCCTAGTTGGGCATTCTTCAGCTGGGTGACTTTCTTCACAATGAGGGCATTCATCCTTGTGTTCTTTATGGGTGTGTCCCATTTCTCCACAAAGCTTGCATGCCCAAGGTTTCTTCATATCCTTTCCATAAGGCTTCAATTTCTAGGACACAAACCGAGACTTTGGCAAAGTCAACTTAAATTCTTCCCAAGTGGTTACTCCTTGCCCTCCATTAATGGTTTGGTACATCCTCACCAAGTAGCAGCACCTCTTTCAAAGCACTGAGGAGCATGCTGGGTCATATCCTTTCCGACTATAGGGTTGTTCTTCATGTGATCCTCCATGTTCTGAATCCATCGGTCCATCTCGAATTGAATCATCGTTGCAGAAAATATGAGTTCATCTCCATTCATCCTCTATTGGGTCCATGGGTTTGGGGTGGGATAAGAGAGGTAGAGAGGGATACACACAATGCCAACAATAGTTTTGAAAAGACAAATTTTATTGTGGTTGTCGGAAAAACATCAATCAAATGACAGCTCACAAACGTCGCATCTAACGTAGGTATATAATAGGGGTTTGGTCTTCTAATGGTCAATGTCGCCAAACTCTTCAAGTCTTGTTCATGTCTCCAATGGCTTCTTCCGATCATGCTTGTCTTTCTCAAGTTCTTTTGCCAGATCATCTCTATCGACGCGAAGTCTCTCGTGGCGTCCTTCAATATTTCTGGAGTTGCGTTCCAAACTTCTGGGTTTCAATATCCTTAGCATGAACCATGGTCCTACTGTCCTTCAGTCCCTGACGAATCTCCTGTATCTCGAGGATTTGCTCTTCCAGCTTGGCCACTATCAGCTTCTAGGACATGAGTTCTTCACAAAATGCTTCCTTATCTAATACGGCTTCCTGCAGGTCCATCCTAAACTTCTTGATGTAATACTCCAGATCCTGGTGATACACCAGCTAAGGTTAAAACTTCATCTCTTGCTGATAGGTGCTCCATTAGCCTTCTACCATCCAATCCTTCCATGCATATGCATGCTTAACTCAGCACGGTGACAATAGCATAAGCGGGCGATGACATCATGGATAACTGTGTTTCTGCCCTTGTCTCTGCCATGAGCTATCATTCCATAGTTGACATATCTCCTGCCTTAGGGTTTTCCTGACAAAACTTTGAGTTCTAATGCTCCATGTTCCAGTCTTTCTTCGATACACCTTAATCTCGGGTATTGACAGCTTCCATAGTCTACCAAGTTCCATAAGGGTAGCTTTCCTAGGTCATACAAATCTGGAAATTCTACAGAGCCTTCAAATTCTCCTATTCTTCGGAGTCTTCAACCATTATAACGCACGGTAGAATCCCCTTCCTTCCGAAGTGGTCTTAGTTGTCCGATATCTTGTACTTCTTGGTGTGGTCCCATCAGTCGAATCTTCGTGGTCAAAAGGGGAAAGGGTATAGTCTCACTAAAAGGGAATATTTGAATAAGCTCAGAAGAGAGGAGAGGTAAAAGATCTTTTGAAAATGAAGTTTTTGAGAAAATCTTTCCTATGGGCTTGCCAGTTTCTAGGGGGTCACGTCCTACAATCAACATGTGCTCTGATACCATCTTGTAGCGACCCGACCTCAGACGGTCAAGCCTCTGTGCTTAAGTGTCATCCCTGAATCGGTATGCTGACACACACAGTACTCGAGGATTTATAACAGAGGTAAATCACATGTATAAAGTAACATAAATACTATTACCTGAATCCAAATAGCGGAAGTAACAACAAGGTTGTGGATTCCCATCAACACCAATGGCAAAGTTGAGTGTAGAAATCGTATCACTTACTCGTCGTAAGATATCGTGCAACATGAGACGTTGCAGCCACAAAGGGTCAGTACATTGAATGTACTGGCAAATTCACACTGTAGAGCAATGCTGAATAATGGCTATCACTACATGCATATATGGCTGGTGGAGGCTCTATGGTTAACATATTTTTGCGAAAAGCCAATTTTTCCCTACTGCAAAGGAATATATTTTATTTGACTACAAAGTTGGTTGATAAATATTGAGAAGGTTCCTCCAACTCAATCCCAATTAAAAGTTAACAACCCAACCAATTAATTAAGTAAAGTCATGAGATCAATATGATAATCCAAGAACCAGATACTCAAGATGTCCATAACCGGGGACACGGCTAATCATGATTAGTTTGTACACTCTGCAGAGGTTTGCACACTTTTCCCCACAAGACTCGATCTCCTCCGTTGGATTTCTCGCACTACATGGTGTTTGAGAAACGGATGACCGAGACACAGTCTTTCAGAAACATTCACTCTAACCCTGGGTAGACAGTACCAACCTACACCCCCTACATCTGCTAGCCTACCACTGGAAGAGGTCATGCAACCTACTAAACTATGCTAGAGCCCATAATAGCTTGTGGCTGCACACGGTAGTTTCTAGCATGAATAATCTTATGATCCCTTTGAGCCTGGGTGGCGAGCCATAGGATGATCACACGGGTCCTCCGGGATATCCTAGGACAACACTGGATTCTCCAGGTGCCCGCAACCAATCCACCCAAATGTGTATTAAAGTAGCCACCTTAAGTTGAACCATTAAGTAAACAATCTCACATCTGTCATGGAATTCACTCAAACCCAATCCACATCTACGAGCATAGCATGGCAATATAAGCATAACGTAATAGTAACTCCCAAGGTTTGAATGCAGGGCAATAGGCTCCTACCTCATCAACTACTTCCCAATACCCACATGTTATCAATCCTACTCATGCAATGTTTGAGGGTTGAAACTAATGCATAAAAACTGGGTATGAAAGGGATATGATCAAAGTGTGAACTTGCCTCGTACTGTTGATGAAGATGATTCACACTCATAACTCTTGATAGATCTACTCGTCACACTCCGATCAATCTATCGTAAGCAAGCAATAGTAACCACACATAAGCAATCACTCAAAAGATCGGGAAGAACGAAGAAGACAATTCGAAAAACATCAAAACCAAGCAAATAAATCTTGCAACATAAAACAATTTCTAACAGTACCAAAATTATGTGAATTTGGCCTTATTAGAAAGTTTAGGTCAAGAGCTTTAATTTGCAAAAAGAATCAACTCAAACGGAGTTATAAAACTTAAGTTATGATCAAACTAAATCCAAATACAAATTTGTTTGAATTCAAATTTAAAACTTTCAAAAACATGTTTAAGTTGATTACCTGGATAGAGGGGATCGTAACGAAGAAGTGGGCGTTGGTTTCGTTGGATTTGGACTAACGAGTAAAAAGTTGTGATAGATTGAAGATCAAGGACTAATCCGTAAATAAAGTATTCAAGGATGGGTCCCTGGCCGAAAACTAAAATAAAAAGAAAAATCCTGACGAACGAACGTTCCATGCAGAACCCTATAGAACGAAATCGTTCGCTACCAGAAGCTAACGAGCATACGCTCGCTAAATAACCTAACTAAAAGAAAACCGTTTTTTTAAAGAAAACCGAAAAAAACCTAAATAAAAAAAAGGCGAACCGGGGCGGTTATTACCGGTCCACGGCGGGTCAACGGCGATGGCGGCTTCCCGCGGCGGCGGGCTTCGACGGCGGCGACGCGGCTAGCAACGGCGAGGCGCGGGCGGCGGCAGCAAGGTGCGGTGCTACAGCGAGGAGCGGCGAC